>NC_081552.1:97761524-98018986 GCF_963082655.1 Stomoxys calcitrans | reverse complement strand
CGATTTGAACCATACTTGGCACAGTTGTTGGATATCATAACAAAACACGTCGTGCGAAATTCCATTCCAATCGGATTAGAATTGCGCCCTCTAGAGGGTCAAGAAATCAAGACCCAAGATCGGTTTATATGGTAGCTATATCAGGTTATGGACCGATTTCAACCATACTTGGCACAGTTGTTGGGTATCATAACAAAACACGTCGTGCGAAATTCCATTCCAATCGGATTAGAATTGCGCCCTCTAGAGGGTCAGGAAATCAAGACCCAAGATCGGTTTATATGGTAGCTATATGAGGTTATGGACCGATATGAACCATACTTGGCACTGTTGTTGGATATAATAACAAAACACGTCGTGCAAACTTTCATTCCAATCGGATAAGAATTGCGCACTCTAGAGGCTCAAGAAGTCAAGACCCAAGATCGGTTTATATGGCAGCTATATCAGGTTATGGATCGATTTGAACCCTACTTGGCACAGTTGTTGGATATAATAACAAAACACGTCGTGCAAAATTTCATTTCAATCGGATAAGAATTGCGCACGCTAGAGGCTCAAGAAGTCAAGACCCAAGATCGGTTTATAAGGCACCTATATCAGGTTATGGACCGATTTGAACCATACTTGGCACAGTTGTTGGATATCATAGCAAAACACGTCATGCAAAATTGCATTCTGATCGGATAAGAATTGCGCACTCTACAGGCTCAAGAATTCAAGACCCAAGATCGGTTTATATGGCAGCTATATCAAAACATGGACCGATATGGCCCATTTACAATACCAACCGACCTACACAAATAAGAAGTATTTGTGCAAAATTTCAAGCGGCTAGCTTTACTCCTTCGAAAGTTAGCGTGCTTTCGACAGACAGACGGCCGGACGGACGGACGGACAGACAGACGGACGGACGGACAGACGGACGGACATGGCTAGATCGACATAAAATGTCACGACGATCAAGAATATATATACTTTATGGGGTCTTAGACGAATATTTCGAGTAGTTACAAACAGAATGACGAAATTAGTATACCCCCCATCTTATGGTGGAGGGTATAAAAAGGATATAAGAAAAGATTTCCTCTGCTATTAGAGCGAGACCTGGAGACCAGTGTAAAATGTCAGCCAATTCGAATAAGAATTGCGCCCTTTGTGGGCTCAAAAAGTAAAATAGAGAGATCGATTTATATGGGAGCTGTATCGGCCTATAGACCGATTCAGACCATAATAAACACATATGTTAATGGTCGTACAAAATTTCAAAATTTCAGGCAAATCGGATAATAATTGCGACCTCTAGAGGCTCAAGAAGTCAAGATCCCAGATCGGTTTATATGGCAGCTATATCAGGTTATGAACCGATTTGAACCTTATTTGACACAGTTGTTGAAAGTAAAAATAAAATACGTCTTGCCAAATCGGATAGGAATTGCGCCCTCTAGAAGCTCAAGAAGTCAAGTCCCCAGACCTGTTTATATGACAGCTATATCAGGTTATGTACCGATTTGAACCAAACTCGGCACAGTTGTTGGATATCATAACAAAATACTACGTGCCAAAATTCATTCAAATTGGATAAGAATTGCGCCCTCTAGAGGCTCAAGAAGTCAAGACCCAAGTTCGGTTTATATGACAGCTATATAAGGTTATGGACCGATTTGAACCATACTTGGCACAGTTATTGGATATCGTAACAAAACACGTCGTGCAAAATTTCATTCCAATCGGATAAGAATTGCGCACTCTAGAGGCTCAAGAAATCAAGACCCCAGATCGGTTTATATGGCAGCTATATCAGGTTATGAACCGATTTGAACCATACTTGGCACAGTTGTTGGATATAAGAACGAAACACGTCGTGCGAAATTTCATTCCAATCGGATAAGAATTGCGCACTCTAGAGGCTCAAGAAGTCAAGACCCCAGATCGGTTTATATGGCAGCTATATCAGGTTATAATCCGATTTGAACCATACTTGGCACAGTTGTTGGATATCATAACAAAACACGTCGTGCGATATTTCATTCCAATCGGATAAGAATTGCGCACTCTAGAGGCTTAAGAAGTCAAGACCCAAGATAGGTTTATATGGCAGCTATATCAAAACATGGACCGATATGGCCCATTTACAATACCAGCCGACCTACACTAAAAAGAAGTATTTGTGCAAAATTTCAAGCGGCTAGCTTTACTCCTTCGGAAGTTAGCGTGCTTTCGACAGACAGACGGACGGACAGACGGACGGACATGGCTAGATCGACATAAAATTTCACGACGATCAAGAATATATATACTTTATGGGGTCTCAGACGAATATTTCGAGTAGTTACAATCAGAATGACGAAATTAGTATACCCCCCATCTTAAGGTGGAGGGTATAAAAAGGCGTTAAGTTCGGCCGGGCCGAACTTTGGATACCCACCAACTCGGGTATATATGTAAACCACCTTTCATCAAAATTCGGTGAAAATTTCATACCATATACTCATATACCTCATACCGATCTGAACTATATACGACACGGATGTCGAAAAGCCGAACATAAGTCACTGTGTCAAATTTCAGTGAAATCGGACTATAAATGCGCCACGTTGCATAAACATGTCGAAGAGCCTAACACAAAGCACTGTCCCAAATTTCGGCGAAATCGGACAATAAATGCCTCTTAAATCGTGAGATCGGTCTATATGGCAGCTATATCCAAATCTGGACCGATCTGGGTAAAATTGAAGAAGGACGTCGAAGAGCCTAACCAAACTCCCTGTCTCAAATTTCAGCGACATCGGACAATAAATGCGTCTTTTATGGCCCCAAAACCTAAAACCTAGATATCGGTCTATATGACAGCTATATCCAAATCTGGACCGATCTGTGCGATATTGCAGAAGTATGTCAAGGGGCTTAACTTAACTCACTGTCCCAAATGTCGGCGACATCGAACAATGAATGAGCATTTTATGTTCCCAAATCCATAAATCAAGAAATCGGTCTATATGGCAGCTATATCCAAATCTGAACCGATCTGGACCAAATTGAAGAAATATGTCAAAGGGCCCAACACAACTCACTGTGCCAAATTTCAGCAAAATCGGATAATGAATGTGGCTTTTATGGACCTAAGACCCTAAATCGGCGGATCAGTGCAAAATTTCAGCTCATTATCTCTATTTTTAAAGACTGCAGCGTGATTTCAACAGACAGACGGACGGACATGTCTAGATCGTCTTAGATTTTTACGCTGATCAAGAATATATATACTTTATAGGGTCGGAAATGGATATTTCGATGTGTTGCAAACGGAATGACAAAATGAATATACCACCATCCTTCGGTGGTGGGTATAAAAATTGGTAAATTCAAAAGATTGTTCACACAGCATTTTAAAATCGACAAGTGCGCCGGAGCAAACAACAAGTGTACCTCAGATAACGTTTTATACGAAATTGTATACCTCTTCTTGAGGGCACACAAGGCTAATTTCTTATTCGATTTTGATGAAATTTTAATAGATGAGTTATATAAACTCCTGGACAATATGGGACTCAAAAAAACGTATCCGATATTCAATTTTGGGACCAAGCGTTAGGAGACCACCCTGGACCTCAACTCTGTTCTCCAAATTTGGGACCAATGGCTTGGGGGGCCGACCCTCCACCAAAACACCCCCCAAAGAGGACAAATTTACCGATCATAGCAATATGGGTCTCAAATTAAAGGTCTTTGGGAGTAGAGCACGAATCTGATATCAACATTAGGCAAAAGTGTCTATGGATCCTCGCCACCCCCAGTACACCCACCAAATAGGGTGTTTTAGAGTAGAGCATGAATGATAATATATTTGCCGACTATAGGAACACGGTGCTCAAGTAAACGATAAACGAGTGGCGATAAAATGCTCCCATGTGGCGTGACCTGAGCCACTGTCTCCCTCATATTTATGTCATAGGATCCACAATTTATGCACATGTTCTTTAGAGTATGGTTTAGGCAGTTTCTAAGGATCTGGTCCACCCGGTACTGGTCTAAGGCTTGGATCAGCGTTTCGGTTCGCACATTGTTAAAAAACCGATATCAATGCATACAATGTGCACGTGTTGGCATCGAAGGTTTCTTCCATTTTATGCACATGCTGTTTGTATTTGAGCAGTTCGCTGGATGTCCTATTCTTTGACATGGTATCCACAATGCATTCCATAGTTTTCAGTAGAAAGGACGTAGGTTAGGTAAGTTTTAAGTGACAATCTGCCAACAGATTCATTTAGACGCTTTCGTACATTGTGATACCACAGAAACAGAAGTATGAAAGTGCCTTCTTTTACGATAAGACAGTGATCTGTCATGACAGACACAATGACTGAGACGCCTTTCCTAGCCAATGACAGCAAAGCGGTAGACCTCTTCAAGTCCAGATTAGGCCACATAGTTTCTGAATGCTCACACCCCCTCTATGTGACCATCTATCATATTTTGGCCTTCGGTCGTAATCCTGAAGTCTTTGCTTACATGTCGCTAGAGGCTTAACCACAGATTCTAGCTTTCCTGGAATGTGTAAGAAAGTTCCTAGTCTCACAAGCTCGTCCGCTTGGAGGGATATCTCTGTGGCCCGACTCCCAGAATAGGTGAATTTGAACAGCGCATGACGAGCGTTCTAAACCCACAATTTTTGATAATAGCTCTCTTGCAGGTTCATAGGGCAAGAGTTGCCTTTCCTGCCCTTTCCAAAATTTTGGATTTGAAGTTCAATTTCCTGTCCAGCAAAACACCCAGGTATTTTGCGTTTTCAGTAAATGGAAAATTTTCTCCTCCTAGAAACTCCAACTCCTTCATGAATGACGTCGGTTTTACATTATTGAAAGCACCTTCAATGTCAAGACAGGCGATCTCCCCGGATCTTCGCCCTATATTTATGCCACAAGAATTTTGTTCATGCTGCATAAAATATGTATGTAATTTTAATATTTTGAATTTTAACGGCTCATGATGAGCGTTTGTTCTCTCAGATATGACATACATACTCACCTCAAACCAAAATCAAGTGGATAGAGCTATTCCCGTATGAAAAAGAAATACCTTCTTCTTGTTTTGGTTATCATCGTTCGACTGGTAAGATCGCTATCCAGTGACAAATAAAACCCTAATTTTCCAATTCATCCCTAAACAAACCTTGTGTTTTTATTTCTATTTCATTTGGTTTTGGGATCTATTTGTTCCTACGTTCTTGTAGAGTCCAAAGTCATCGATTCTGTAGAGCATTTCACTCCCGCATACGCACATTTTGGTTCAGTACGAGCTGCATTATATCTGTGGATTCCATTGCTACATAGGGGAACATCGCTCTGAGAATTCAACTCCAAATCATCATTACCACTCAAACATCAGAAATACAAAACAGGTTAGTTTACGTTTTTCCTTCATCTTCGTTTTCATTTCCAAACAAGTGCTGTGAGTGCTTGACATGACAAATTTAATGGAAGAAATTAACTACAGCAATTAACAAAATCACGTGTGCTTCTCTATATTTTATAGAAATTCTAAGGAAATAAAATAATGGACTATTAAAGTAGAGAATTCCGCATATTTTTAAAACAGAAAAATTATGAAAATTTCATCACAATTTAAAATCGGCTCATCGAAAATTTCGGTTTGGTTATCTTGTGCCCCGTCATAAAGAAATTCCTTTAAAGAAGAATATTTATTGGATCATCTATAAACAAGTAAAAAGGCGTTAATTTCGGCCGGGCCGAACTTTGGATACCCACCACCTCGGGTATATATATAACCACCTTTCATCAAAATTGGGTGAAAATTGCATACCTTATGTTCCATAGCAGTTATATCGAAATATGATCCGATTTGGACCAAATACTAATAATAATAATTCATTGTTCGATTGTGTATAACAAAAATATTGGTCTTTTTTGCAGCTATATCTAAAAATAAACCAATCTGAACCATATACAACACGATGTCGAAAAGCCTAACATAAAGGGTGATTTTTTTGAGGTTAGGATTTTCATGCATTAGTATTTGACAGATCACGTGGGATTTCAGACATGGTGTCAAAGAGAAAGATGCTCAGTATGCTTTGACATTTCATCATGAATAGACTTACTAACGAGCAACGCTTGCAAATCATTGAATTTTATTACCAAAATCAGTGTTCGGTTCGAAATGTGTTCATTCACCGTAACGTTGCGTCCAACAGCATCTTTGAAAAAATACGGTCCAATGATTCCACCAGCGTACAAACCACACCAAACAGTGCATTTTTCGGGATGCATGGGCAGTTCTTGAACGGCTTCTGGTTGCTCTTCACTCCAAATGCGGCAATTTTGCTTATTTACGTAGCCATTCAACCAGAAATGAGCCTCATCGCTGAACAAAATTTGAACACATTTCGAACCGAACACTGATTTTGGTAATAAAATTCAATGATTTGCAAGCGTTGCTCGTTAGTAAGTCTATTCATGATGAAATGTCAAAGCATACTGAGCATCTTTCTCTTTGACACCATGTCTGAAATCTCACGTGATCTGTCAAATACTAATGCATGAAAATCCTAACCTCAAAAAAATTACCCTTTACGTCAATGTGCCAAATTTCAGTTAAATCGAATTATAAATGCGCATTTTTTGAGGTCAAGACTTTAAATCGATATAACGGTCTGTATGGCAGCTATATGTAAATCTTGATCGATCTAGACCAAATTACAGAAATATTTGAAGGGGCTTAACTTAACATTCTGTCCCAAATTTCGGCAACATTGGACAATAAATGCGCCTTTTATGTGCCCAAAACATTAAATAGAGAGATCGGTCTATATGGCAGTTATATCCAAATCTGGACCGATCTGAGGCAAATTGACGAAGGATATCGAAGGGAATAACACAACTCACTGTCCTAAATTGTGGCGACATCGGACAATAAATGCGCTTTTTATGGCCACAAAACCTAAAACCGAGAGATAGGTCTATATGGCAGCTATATCCAAATCTGAACCGATCTGTGCCATAATACAGAAGTATGTCAAGGGGCATAACTTAACTCAATGTCCCAAATTTCGGCGACGGCGGACAATAAATGCGTCTTTTATGGGCCAAAAACATTAAATCGAGAGATCGGTCTATATGGCAGCTATATCCAAATCTGGACCGATCTTGGCCAAATTAAAGAAGGATATCAAAGGGCCTAACACAAATCACTGTCCCAAATTTCAGCAAAATCGGACAATAAATGTGGCTTTTATGAACATAAGACCCTAAATCGGAGGATCGGTCTATATGGCAGCTATATCCAAATCTGAACTGATGTGGGCCAAATTGACGAAGGATGTCGAAGGGCCTAACATAACTCACTTTCCCAAATTTCAGCAAAATCGGATAATAAATGTGGCTTTTATGGACTTAAGACCCTAAATCGGCGGATCGGCCTATATGGGGGCTATATCAATACATAGTCCGATATAGCCCATCTTCGAACTTGCTTATGAACAAAAAAAGGATATGTGCAAAATTTTAGGTCAATATCTCTATTTTTAAAGACTGTTAGCGTGATTTCAACAGACAGACGGACGGACATGTCTAGATGGTCTTATATTTTTACGCTGATCAAAAATATATATACTTTATAGGGTCGGAAATGGATATTCCGACGTGTTGCAAACGGAATGACAAATGAATATACCCCCATCCTTCGTTGGGTGGTATAAAAATGTATTAAGTTCGGCCGGGCCGAATTTGTGTATGCCCACCACCTTGAATATAAATATTAATCACATTTTTTGACATAGTACGGTAAAACATGCATTATTTATGAAACCATAGCAGCTATAACTAAATATAGTCCTGTCTCCACCGTATTCAGGAAGGTTATGTAAGGGTCTAACACAACACTTTGTAACAAATTTATGGTTCAAAAATGCCTATTATGGGCCCAATACCCTAAATTGAGAGATCGGTCTCTATGGCAGTTATATCCAAATAAAGACCGATCTTGACCATACTCGATACGAATATCAACGGTCCTAACGTAATTCATTGCGCTTACTTTCACAAAATCGGCTCATAAATTTACTTTTTATGGTCCTAAAACCTTAAATCTGGATATCTGTATATATGGCAGCTATATCCATATGTGGATCCATCTGGCCCTATTGAACAAGAACGTAGAGAGTCCTAACAACAACTTACGTTCCCAAATTTCAGCGAAATCGAAAGATAAATGCTCCTTTCATGGCCCAATAGCTCAAGTCTATTTGCAGCAATATCCAAATCTAAACCGATCCTTGCCGAAGTGAACAAGGACGTTGAGAATCCTAACACAACGAAATCGGATAATGAATGTGGCGTAAATGGGTCTAAGACCTTTAATAAGCAGATTGGTATATATGGAGGCTCTATCAAGATATAGTCCAATATAGCCCATCTTCGAACTTAACCTGCCTATAGACAAAAAAAAAAATCTGAGCAAAGTCTCAGCTCATTATCTCTATGTTCGGATAAACATGGTTAGATCGTCTTAGATTTTTACTTCTCCGAGAAAAATTATCAAGAGAGATCCATTTTTGGGCACATTGAAACAAGAATTTAAAATAATTACATTACATTAGATAACTTTAGATTTAGCTTTCGCTAAATTCACATATGTACCAATTAAAACAAGTAAAAAGGCTTTAATTTCGGCCGGGCCGAACTTTGGATACCCACCACCTCGGGTATATATTTAACCACCTTTCATCAAAATTGGGTGAAAATTGCATACCTTATGTTCCATAGCAGTTATATCGAAATATGATCCGATTTGGACCAAATACTAATAATAATAATTGTTCAATTGTATATAACAAAAATATTGGTCTTTTTGGTAGCTATATCTAAAAATAAACCAATTTGAACCATATACAACATGGATGTCGAAAAGTCTAACATAAGTTAATGTGTCAAATTTCCGTTAAATCGGATTATAAAAGCGCCTTTTTTGGGGCCAAGACTTTAAATCGAGATATCGGTCTGTATGCCAGCTATATGTAAATCTTGATCGATCTAGACCAAATTATAGAAATATTTGAAGGGGCTGAACTTAACATTCTGTCCCAAATTTCAGTAACATTGGACAATAAATGCGCCTTTTATGGGCCAAAACATTAAATCGAGAGATTGATCTATATGGCAGCTATATCCAAATCTGGACCGATCTGAGAGAAATTGACGACGGATGTCGAAGGGCCTAACACAACTCACTGGCTCAAATTGCGGCGACATCGGACAATAAATGCGCTTTTTATGGCCCCAAAACCTAAGACCCTAAATCGGAGGATCGGTCTATATGGCAGCTATATGCAAATCTGAACCGATCTGAGCCAAATTGACGACGGATGTCGAGAAGGGCCTAACACAACTCACTGCCTTAAATTTCAGCAAAATGATTTAATAATAAATGTGGCTTTTATGGGCATAAGACCCTAAATCGGCGGATCGGTCTATATGACAGCTATATTTAAATCTGGACTGATCTGAGCCAAATTGACGAAGGATGTCGTAGGGTCCTAACACAACTCACTGTTTCAAATTGAGGCGACATCGGACAATAAATGCGCTTTTTATGGCCCCGAAACCTAAAACCGAGAGATCGGTCTATATGACAGCTATATCCAAATCTGGACCGATCTGTGGCATAATACAGAAAGATGTCAAGGGGCTTAACATAACTCACTGTCCCAAATTTCGGCGACATCGGACAATAAATGCGCCTTTTATGGGCCTAAGACCCCAAATCGGAGGATCGGTCTATATGGCAGCTATATCCATATCTGAATCGATCTGAGCCAAATTGACGAAGGATGTCGTAGGGCCTAATACAATTCACTGTCCCAAATTTCAGCAAAATCGAATAAAAAATGTAGCTTTTATGGGCCTAAGACCCTAAATCGGAGGATCGGTCTATAATGGCAGCTATATCCAAATCTGAATCGATCTGAGCCAAATTGACGAAGGATGTCGTAGGGGCCTAACACAACTCTACTGTCTCAAATTTCAGCAAAATCGGATAATAAATGTGGCTTTTATTGGCCTACGACCCAAAATCGGAGGGATCGTTCTATATGGGGGGCTATATCAAGATATAGTCCGATATAGCCCATCTTCAAACTTAACCTGCTTATGGAAAAAAAAAATGTCTGTGCAAAGTTTCAGCTCAATATCTCTAATTTTTGAAGACTTTAGCGTGATTTCAACAGACAGACGGACGGACCTGTCCAGATCGTCTTAGATTTTTGCGCTGATCAAGAATATATATACTTTATAGGGTCGGAAATTGATATTTCGATGTGTTTGCAAACGGAATGACAAAATAAATATACCCCCATCCTTCGGTGGTTGGTATAAAAATCAATTTGTGTTTGTTGGTAGGTTTGATTGTTTGTTTGTTTGTTCCTTATAGACTCAGAAACCGGCTGAACCGATTTTCCTTGAAATTTTTACAGATGGTTCATAATGACCCCGTGATGAAAATAAGGTACTACATTTGTTGATATCGGACCCTTTCCCATTACCCTAATTTTCAGAAACGCCAGATCTCGGAGACGGATGGTGCGCTTTAAGCGAGATTTTGTGTGCTGTCATATAGTACCACTAAAAGTAACAAGTAACAAGTAAAAGCGTGCTAAGTTCGGCCGGTCCGAATCTTATATACCCTCGCATTTGTCGAATTCTTTTCCCAGCATCTCTTCTTAGTCAAAACAGGATATAGAAGATTTGCTCTGCTATTAGAGCGATATCAAGATATGGTCCAAATTGGACCACAATTAAATTATATTTTGCAGGTCATCCAAATGTCAGCCAATTCAAATAAGAATTGCGCCCTTTGGGGGCTCAAGAAGTAAAATAGAGAGATCGATTTACATGGGAGCCACATCGGGCTACAGACCGATTCAGACCATAATAAACACGTATGTTGAAGGTCAAGAGACGATCCGTCTTACAAAATTTCTGGCAAATCGGATAATAATTGCGACCTCTAGAGGCTCAAGAAGTCAAGATCCAGATCGGTTTATATGGCAGCTATATCAGATTATGAACCGATTTAAACCTTATTTGACACAGTTGTTGAAAGAAAAAATGAAAAACGTCATGCAAAATTTCAGCCAAATCAAATAGGAATTGCTCCCTCTAGAAGCTCAAGAAGTCAAGTCCCCAGATCTGTTTATATATGACAGCTATATCAGGTTATGAACCGATTTGAACCAAACTTAGCGCAGTTGTTGGATATCATAACAAAACGCGTCGTGCAAAATTTCATCCCAATCGGCTAAAAATTACGCACTCTAGAGGCTCAAGAAGTCAAGACCCAAGATCGGCTTATATGGCAGCTAAATCAGGTTATGAAACGATTTGAACCATACTTGGCACAGTTGTTGGATATCATAACAAAACACGTCGTGCAAAATTTCATGCCAATCGGATAAGAATTGCGCACTCGAGGGGCTCAAGAAATCAAGACCTAAGATCGGTTTATATGGCAGCTATATCAAAACATGGACCGATATGGCCCATTTACAATACCAACCGACCTACACTATAAAGAAGTATTTGTGCAAAATTTCAAGCGGCTAGCTTTACTCCTTCGGAAGTTAGCGTGCTTTCGACAGACAGACGGACGGACGGACATGGCTAGATTGACATAAAATGTCACGACGATCAAGAATATATTTACTTTACGGGGTCTCAGACGAATATTTCGAGTAGTTACAAACAGAATGACGAAATTAGTATACCCCCATCCAATGGTATTAACGGTATAAAAAGGCGTTAAGTTCGGCCTGGACGAACTTTGGATACCCACCACCTCGGGTATATACGTAAATCATTTTTCATCAAAACCCAGAGAAATTTGCATACCTTTTGTCCAACAGCAGTTATATCGAAATATGATCCGATTTGGACCAAATACTAATAAGTACAAGTCAATGTTCAATTATGTATAACAAAGTATTGGTCTTTTTAGTAGCTATATCTGAAAATAAACCGATCTGAACCATATACAACATGGCAGCTATATCTAAATCTTGATCGATTTAAGTGAAATTGAAAAAGGATGTCGAAGGGCCCAACACAACTCACTGTCCCAAATTGCGGCGACATCGGACAATAAATGCGCTTTTTCTGGTCCCAAAACCTAAAACCGAGAGATCGGTCTATATGGCAGCTATATCCAAATCTTGACCGATCTGTGCCGTAATGTAGAACTATGTCAAGGGATTTAACCTAACGCAATGTACCAAATTTCAGCGACATGGAACAATAAATGCGCCTTGTATGGGCCTAAGACCCTCAATCGGAGGATCGGTCTATATGACATCTATATCTAAATCTGAACCGATATGAGCCAAATTGACAAAGGACGTCGTGGAGCTCAATATAACTCACTGTCCCAAATTTCGGCGACATCGGATAATAAATGCGCCTTTTATGGGAAAATACCCTTAAATCGAGAGATCGGTCTATATGGCAGCTATATCCAAATCTAAACCGATCTGGGCGAAATTGACGGAGGATGTGGAAGGGCCTAACATAACTCACTGGCTCAAATTGCGGCGACATCGGATAATAAATGCGCTTTTTATGGCCCCAAAACCTAAGACCCTAAATCGGAGGATCGGTCTATATGGCAGCTATATCCAAATCTGTACTGAACTGGGCCAAATTGAAGACGGATATCGAAGGGCCTAACATAATTTACTGTCCCAAATTTCAGCAATATCGGATAATAAATGTGGCTTTTATGGGCCAAAGACCCTAAATCGGCGGATCGGTCTATATGGGGGCTATATCAAGATATAGTCCGATATAGCTCATCTTCGAACCTAAACTGCTTATGGACAAAAAAAAAAAAAATACTCTGTGCAAAATTTCAGCTCAATATCTCTATTTTTGAAGACTGTAGCGTGATTTCAACAGACAGACGGACCGACGGACGGACATGTCTAGATCGTCTTAGATTTTTACGCTGATCAAGAATATATACTTTATAGGCTCGGAAATGGATATTTTGATGTGTTGCAAACGGAATGACAAAATGAATATACCTCCATCCTTTGGTGGTGGGCATAAAAATTTGGTTTCCAAATTTCGGATGGGGTACCTAGGGGGGCTGCCCCACCCTAGAACCTACCAAGCATATATTTAGACCAATCACGGCAATACGGGACTCAAATGAAAGGTATTTAGTATAAGAAAACGTATCTAACATTCAATTGTCGGACCAGGTCCAAGGGGAACACCCCAAGCTCCAAATACCCCTATATCGGACATATTTACCGACCATGGCAATATGGGATTCAAATGAAAGGTATTTGCGAGTAAAATAGAATCTGATATCCAAATGCGGGACCACGTTTCTGGGGGTCCACCCCTTCCCCAAAACAGGACTTATTTACTGACCATGAGAATATGGAGCTTAAATAAAAGGTACTTGAATGTAGAATACGAATCTGATATCCAAATATGGGACCAAGTGTTTGGGGGACCACCTCTCCCCAAAAACATCCCCCAAACGTGACAAATTTACGACCATAGCAATATAGGCGTCAAATGAAAGCCTTTTTGGGAGTAAAGCACGAATTTGATATCAATATTCGGGAAAAGTGTCTATGGGGCCACTCCACCCCCACAACACCATCCAAATAGTAAGTATTTGCTGACTATAGCAATATGAGGCTCAAATAAGAAGGTTTTTAGAGTTGAACACGAATCCGATACATATTTTCAAGGCCAACTCACTGAGTGGCCGCCCATCCCCCAAAACACCCCCAAGCCGGTCACGTTTGCCGACTATGGATATATGGGTCTCAAATTAAAGGTATGTGGGAGTAAACCACGTATCTGATATCAACATTAGGGGCCAACTGTCTAGCGGACGTCCCACCACCATAACAACCCCCAAATAGGACAATTTGGGTCTTCAAGACAGTGGAAGTAAATATTCATAGTTTTTAGGGCCAATACCTCAAACCGGACATATTTGCTGACTTTTGCAATAAATGAGTTTAAATGAGATTAGAAAACGAATTTGATATCCAATATTGAGGGCAATGGCAATATGATGTTCAAATAAATGACACATAGATATATGAGAGTAGAGCACGTCGCTGATATATTTTCTGGGCTTAGTGTTTGGGGGAGCACCCCAATCCCCAAAACACCCCTAAATCGGGCATATTTACCGACCATGTCAATGTGGAGCTTAAATGAAAGGAATTGGGGGGTAGAGCAAGAATTGATACCGATTTTCGGGACCAATTTTCTGGGGGTCTACCCCTTTCCCAAAATACCCCACAAACAGCGATTTTTAGTGACCATCGCAATATGGGGCTCAAATAAAGGTATTTGGGAATAGAATACGAATTTGATATCCAAATGTAGGACCATGTATTCACCCCTTTCCCAAAACACCCCCAAAGTAAAAAAAAAATTCGACCATGCCAATATGTGGCTCAAATGAAAGGTATTTGAGATTAGAAAACGAATTTGATAACCTATTTTGGGGAAATTTATTTGCGGGACGCCTCATCCTGTAATCTTCTCTTAAGCCAATGGGGTTTAAATAAATGGTATTTGAGAGAAGAGCACGATGCTGATATTTTTTCAGGGCCAAGTATCTGGGGGACCATCTCTCCTCCAAAAACACCACTAAATCAGACATCATGAGAATATCGGGCTGAAATGAAATATTTTAAGAATGGAGTACCATAATGAACACGTATGTTGACGGTTATGAGAGGATCCGTCGTACAAAATTTCAGGCAAATCGGGTAATAATTGCGACCTCTAGAGGCTCAAGTTGTCAAGATCCCTGATCGGTTTATATGGCAGCTATATCAGGTTATGAACCGATTAGAATCATGCTTGGAACAGTTGTTGGACGTCATAAGAAAATACTTCGTGCAAAAATTCATTCAAATCGGGTAAGAATTGCGCTCTCTAGAGGCTTAAGAAGTCAAGACCCAAGATCGGTTTATATGACAGCTATATCAGGTTATGGACCGATTTGAACTATACATGACACAATTGTTGGATATCACAACAAAACACGCCGTGCAAAATTTACTTTCAATCGGATAAGAATTGCGCACCCTAGAGGCTCAATAAGTCAAGACCCAAGATCAGTTTATATGGCAGCTATGTCAGGTTATATACCGATTACTTGGTACAATTGTTGGATATCATAACAAAACACGTCGTGCAAAATTTCATTCCAATCGGATAAGAATTGCGCACTCGAGAGGCTCAAGAAGTCAAGACCTAAGATCGGTTTATATGGCAGCTATATCAAAACATGGACCGATATGGCCCATTTACAATACCAACTGACCTACACTAATATGAAGTATTTGTGAAAAATTTTAAGCTGCTAGCTTTACTCCTTCGGAAGTTACCGTGCTGTCGACCGACAGACGGGCGGACATGGCTAGATCGACATGAAATGTCTCGACGATCAAGAATATATATACTTTATGGGGTCTCAGACGAATATTTCGAGTAGTTACAAACAGAATGACGAAATTAGTAAACCCCCTATCCTGTGGTGGAGGGTATAATTATGCCCTTCAACTAAGTTTAGTTTGTATAAATTTTTAGCAAAATCAATGGTGGTGGGTTCTCAAGATCCTTCACGGCCGAAAATAGCACGCATTTACTTGTTTTACTTATATATATATATATAAAAGTATAAACATATGTGAAAAACTAAACTGTAAGCTTTTCCTCCTCATGTTTAAATTTAATTTATAAGCAAATATAATTTAAACGGCAGCCAAAGCGAAGAAGTGAATCGAATACTTTATCGGATAATACATGGCAACTGCATTAGCTCGAAACTCATTTCAAAGCCTTTTTTGTTGTTTTTGCTTTGAAAACAAGCCAACTTAATACCTACAAAGACCACGAAAGAGCAAAAGAGCTCACGTGTCCGGAGATTGAGAGCAGAATGATTTGGTAAATTGCAGAATCATCAATAAAAAGTTTCCATAGTAAATTGCAACGTTTTTATTTTAAACAGCTTTTAATTCTTCCCAAAATAAATACCAAAGTTTTTTATTTTTTATTTTTACTTTAACCAGAGAGGCAAGCAAGCAAGCGAAGCCAATAACAGCAGCAGAGCTATCCAAAAAGAAAAACCAAAAGCATATGGAACAAAAAATCTGTTAGTTCTTCAAATCAAAAGCAGCATCAGCACACATTATGCCACTGAAGCAGTAACAGTGGGACCATATGTTTTAAATTCAATCTACTTATCTTGTCAGTCATTCTTTTTGAAGCACTTCGAAATATCAATATGCGACCCTACAAGCTTAAAAATATAAACTACTAGCTGAGCCCGGCCCGCTCTGCTGCGCCCGATAATGCTATGCTGGAGAAAACTACTCTAAATTTTGAAATTTCTGCCTTATTTTAGTTTCAAATGTATTACAATTTTCCTGTGGATTTTTCTACTCCCAAATACCTTTTATTGAAATCCCAAGTAAGTAAAAGTCCTGTTTGGCGGTGTTTTGGACCCCCAGAGACTTGGTCCCAAAGTGAAAGCCAATTTCGTGCTCTACTCCCGAAGATCTTTAATTTTAGATCCATACTGCCATGGTCGGTGAATATGTTTTGAGGGGATTTTTGGAGGTGGTTTGATCCACGAAACACTTAGTCCCAAAATTGAAAATCAGATTCGCTTTCTACTCTCAAATACCTTTAATTTTATACCAATATTGGTGATTGGTCTATAAATCGATTTGGCGGGTTTTGGAGTGGGCGGACTTCCTAGGCACCCCACCCCCACCCCAGATTTTGATACCAAATTTTTTTTTGGGTTATTGTAAGTTTGCAAATAAAATTTCGCTAAAATTGTCTTCCCATTTCCTTGATCTGGTGTTTTCGAAAATTATGGTGGAAAAGTTAAAAAACAAGTAAAAGCGTGCTAAGTTCGGCCGGGCCGAATCTTATATACCCTACACCATGGATCGCATTTGTCGAGTTCTTTTCCCGGCATCTCTTCTTAAGTAAAAAAAGGATATAAGAAAAGATTTGCTCTGCTATTAGAACGATATCAAGATATGGTCCGGTTTGGACCGCAAATAAATTACATGTTGGAGACCTGTGTAAAATGTCAGCCAATTCGAATAAGAATTGCGCCCTTTGGGGGCTCAAGAAGTAAAATAGAGAGATCGATTTATATGGGAGCTGTATCGGGCTATAGACCTATTCAGACCATAATAAACAAGTATGTTGATGGTCATGAGAGAATCCGTCGCACAAAATTTCAGGCAAATCGGATAATAACTGCGACCTCTAGAGGCTCAAGAAGTCAAGATCCCAGATCGGTTTATGTGGCAGCTATATCAGGTTATGAACCGATTTGAACCTTATTTGACATAGTTGTTGAAAGTAACAATAAAGAACGTCTTGCAAAATTTCATTCCAATCGGATAAGAATTGCGCACTCTAGAGGCTCAAGAAGTCAAGACCCCAGATCGGTTTATGTGGCAGCTATATCAGGTTGTGGACCGATTCGAATAATACCTGGCACAGTTGTTGGATATCATAACAAAACATGTCGTGCAAAATTTCATTCCAATCGGATGAGAATTGCGCAGTCTAGAGGCTCAAGAAGTCAATACCCAAGATTGGTTTATATGGCAGCTATATCAGGTTATGAACCGATTTGAACCATACCGGGCACAGTTGTTGGATATCATAACAAAACACGTCGTGCAAAATTTCATTCAAATCGGATAAGAATTGCGCACTCTAGAGGCTCAAGAAATCAAGACCCAAGATCGGTTTATATGGCAGCCATATCAAAACATGGACCGATATGGTCCATTTACAATACCAACCGACCTACACTAATAAGAAGTATTTGTGCAAAATTTCAAGCGGCTAGCTTTACTCCTTCGGAAGTTAGCGTGCTTTCGACAGACAGACGGACGGACGGACGGACATGGCTAGATCGACATAAAATTTCACAACGATCAAGAATATATATACTTTATGGGGTCTCAGACGAATATTTCGAGTAGTTACAAACAGAATGACGAAATTAGTATACCCCCCATCCCATGGTGGAGGGTGTAATAATACCGGAAACAACCGAAACGAAAATCCTATATTTTATTTATCTTTATTCGAAGGACCGAGAGGCTGTCATAACAAAGATAAATGCTGTATGACCAATCTTGTCCACTCTGCTCTCTCTCTGTTCATGTTGGCTTCTCTAGATTAGCGCCATCTACTGGCTGTCTGATCAACTAAATAGAATTTAAAACAGCCAGTAGATGCCGCTAATTTAAATGTTAGTGTTACTACTCGCTTGGCGTGGTCATAACATTGATCATCATGTGCTAGTTATCTATGAATGACTACCTATTAAATAATCATTTTTTTAGTCGTGTTTTAAATTAAGTCAAATTGACATATTAAACAATTTTCTGTGGTAAAGAGCTAATTTGCTTGTCCTTATATTTGGTGCGGTGGCGATAGTTCTTACTATTAAACCATAGGAAGTTTTTGAACACAATAGTGTTTCCCAGAAGCAAGTTGTTTGGTCTTGGTTTGGAACTCCTCCTGTCAGGCTGAATGTCATAATTTTGGGGTCATGATGGCCTACATTTATGTGTGTCCCCACACATTAAATAGATCACACAGTGTCGTATTAGGTCATTGTGATTGATCGACTATTTTGGGTTGAGGTGGTCCTTTAGATATATGAGCAGAATAAAGGTATCAAATTCGCAGTGCACAACTTTAAACCATTAATTTAACCCCATATTGTCATGATTGGTGTATACAGCCGTTTGATGGAGGGTGTATTTATGAGGGTTGTGCGCCATACCCCATCTGCCACGATTTATGGAGGTAAAGCACCACCTAGATTTTTGGACACAAAGTTTAATGTTATATTCGTAATCTGCTCCCAAATGCCTTCTATTTTAGTTTCATCAAGCTATGAACGAGTAACATTTCCATTTGGGGGGCTTATCGGGGGTGGGGCGACCATCAATCACTAAGACCTAATTTTTTATGTCATATTCGAAGTCTGCGTCCGAATAACTTTCATTTGAGTCCTATATTGGTATGGGCGACCCCTTGGATTCTTGAACACAGTTTTTAATACCATATTCATATTCTACTCTCCAATAGCTTTCAAATTGTCCCCATCGGTCCACTTTTGATTTTGGGTGATGTTTTGGGGTAACGGGGGAAGGTCCGCCCCTTCCAATATCAACAAATTATAAAGCCTATTCCTACTTCCTGACCATATTTGTAATCTACTCCCGAATAACTTTAATTCGATTACCATATTGTCATTATCGCCCAATAAACTAATTTTAGGGTGTTTTGGGGTTGGTGCGGCCCCTCCCCGTTACTTGGACCCATTTTTATACTCTCCACCATAAGATGGGGGGTATACTAATTTCGTCATTCTGTTTGTAACTACTCGAAATATTCGTCTGAGACCCCATGAAGTATATATATTCTTAATCGTCGCGATATTTTATGTCGATCTTGCAATGTCCGTCCGTCCGTCTCTCGAAAGCACGCTAACTTCCGAAGGAGTAAAGCTAGCCGCTTGAAATTTTGCACAAATACTTCGTATTAGTGTAGGTCGGTTGGTATCGTAAATGGGCCATATCGGTCCATGTTTCGATATAGCTCCCATATAAACCGATCTTGGGTCTTGAATTATTGAGCCTCTAGAGTGCGCAATTCTTATCCGATTGGGATGAAATTTTGCCGACGTGTTTTGTTATGATATCCAACAACTGTGCCAAGTATGGTTCACATCGGTCCATAACCTGATATAGCTGCCATATAAACCGATCTGGGATCTTGACTTCTTGAGCCTCTAGAGGGCGCAATTATTATCCGATTTGAATGCATTTTTGCACGAAGTGTTTTGTTATGATATCCAACATCTGTGCCAAGTGGGGTTCAAATCGGTCCATAACCTGATATAGCTGTCATATAAACAGATCTGGGGTCTTGGCTTCTTGAGCTTCTAGAGGGCGCAATTCCTATCCGATTTGGTTGAAAATTTTCATGAAGTATTCTATTCTTACTTTCAACAACTGTGTCAAAGAAGGTTTAAATCGGTTCATAACCTGATATAGCTGCCATATAAAGCGATCTGGGACCTTGACTTCTTGAGCCTCTAGAGGTCGCAATTATTATCTGATTTGCCTGAAATTTTGCACGACGGATTCTCTCATGACCATCAACATACGTGTTTATTATGGTCTGAAGCGGTCTGTAGCCCAATACAGCTCCCATATAAATCGATCTCTCTATTTTACTTCTTGAGCCCCCAAAAGGCGCAATTCTTATTCGAATTGGCTGACATTTCACACAGGTCTCCAACATATAATTTAATTGTGGTGCTAACCGCACCATATCTTGATATCGCTCTAACAACAGAGTAAATCTTTTCTTATATCCTTTTTTTGCCTAAGAAGAGATGCCGGGAAAAGAACTTGACAAATGCGATCCATGGTGAAATGGTATATAAGATTCGGCCCGGCCGAACTTAGCACGCTTTTACTTGTTTAATATAAAATTCGCATTATACTTCTGAATACCTTTGATTCGAGTCCCATACTGCCGCGATCGGTCCACTTTTATTTTGGGGTGGTACTTTTAAGGTAACGGGGAAGGTCCGCTCTCCTTAAGATATTAAACAATAATATAGCCTATTGTTCCTTCCGGACCACTCTCCATAATCTTTGAGAATTTCAAAGAAATCGGTTCAGCGTTTTTGAGTCTATACGGAACAAACAAATTTACAAACTCACAAACTAACAAACATACAAACAAACACAAATTCATTTTTGTATATATCGATAGATAGATTATTTTTATATTTACTATATATATAAATCGGTTCATAAACTGATATAGCTGTAATATAAACCGATCTTGGGTCTTGACTTCTTGAGCCTCTAGAGGGTGCAATTCTTATCCGATGTGAATGAATTTTTGCATGATGTATTTTATTTTTACTTTCAACAACTGTGCCAAGTATGGTTAAAATCGGCCCATAACCTGATATAGCTGCCATATAAACAGGTTTGGGAACTTGACTTCTTGAGCTTCTAGAGGGCGCAATTCCTATCCGATTTGCATGAAATTTTACATGACGTATTTTATTTTTACTTTCAACAACTGTGTCAAATAAGGTTTAAATCGGTTCATAATCTGATATAGTTGCCATATAAACCGATCTGGGATCTTGACTTCTTGAGCCTCTCGAGGTCGCAATTATTATCCGATTTGCCTGAAATTTTGTACGATGAATCCTCTCTTGACCATCAACATACATGTTTATTATGGTCTGAATCGGTCTGTAGCCCGATATGGCTCCCATGTAAATCGATCTCTCTATATTACTTCTTGAGCCCCCAAAGGGCGTAATTCTTATTCGAATTGGCTGACATTTTACACAGGTCTGCAACATATAATATAATTGTGGTCCAAACTGGACCATATTTTGATATCGCTCTAATAGCAGAGCTAATCTCTTCTTATATCCTTTTTATACCCACCACCGAAAGATGGGGGTATATTCATTTTGTCATTCCGTTTGCAACACAACGAAATATCCATTTCCGTCCCTATAAAGTATATATATTCTTGATCAGCGTAAAAATCTAAGACGATCTACGTGTCCGCCCGTCTGTCCGTCACACTACAGTCTATAAAAATAGAGATATTGAGCTGAAATTTTGCACAGACTCTTTTTTTGTCTATAAACAGGTTAAGTTCGAAAATGGGCTATATCGGATTATATCTTGATATAGCCCCCATATAGACCGATCGGCCGATTTAGGGTATTAGGCTCACAAAAGCCACATTTATCCGATTTTGCTTAAATTTGGTACAGTGAGTTGTGTTGGACCCTTCGAAACCCTTCGTCAATTTGGCGCAGATCGGTCAAGTTGGATATAGCTGCCTTATTGGCCGATTCTCCGATTTAGAATCTTAGGCCCATAAAAGCCACATTTATATACAAGTTTGCAGAAGTTTGGGACAGTGCGTTGTTTTAGGCTCTGCGACATCTTTCTTCAATTTGGCCCAGATCGGTTCAGATTTGTATAAAGCTGTCATATAGACCGATTTCTTGATTTAAGGTTTTGGGCCCATAAAAGCTCATTTATTGTCTGATGTCGCCGAAATTCTGGACAGTGAGTTATGTTTTGCCCCTTGATATACATCTGCAATATCATATAGATCGGTCCAGATTTGGATATAGCTGTCATATAGACCGATATTCAGGTTTTAGGTTTTGGGGCCATAAAAACGCATTTATTGTCCGTTGACGCTGATATTTGTGACAGTGAGTTTAGTAAGGCTCTTCGACGTCCTTCTTCAATTTTGCCCAGATCGAACCAGATTTGAATATAGCTGCCATATAAACAGATTTCTCGATTTAAGGTTTTGGGCCCATAAAAAGTGCATTTATTGTCCGATTTCGCCGAAATTTGGGACTGCTTTGTGTTAGGTTCTTCGACATGTTTCTGCAACTTGGCCCAAATCGTTCCAGATTTGATATAGCTGCCATGTAGACCGATATCTTGATATAAAGTTTTGGCCCCATAAAAGGCGCATTTATATCCGATTTCACTGAAATTTGACACAGTGACTTATGTTAGGCTTTTCGACATCCGTGTCGTATATGGTTCAGACATTTAATCCAAATCGCAACATATTTTGATATAACTGCTATGAGACATAAGGTATAAAATATTCACCGAATTTTGATAAAAGGTGGATTACATATATTCCCGGGCATCCAAAGTTCGGCCCGGCCTAAAAAGAGCTGCCGGGAAAAGAACTCGACAATTGCGATCCATGGTGGAGGGTATATAAGATTCGGCCCCGCCGAACTTAGCACGCTTTTACTTGTTTTAATATACTATCTGACCCGGTCCCGCTCCGCTGCGCCTTCGTTTACTTTATATGGAACAAAAGTTTCCTTGGAATATTTATTTTCGACAATCAAAGATCTTTTAGTGAGTAATACCATGCTAACTTGACAAAACAGTTTAACAATATAAGTGCCTTTATCTGAATCCCCTATGATCTTTATTGGTCTACGAATTTAAGTTTGGATGTAAGGTGTACTCCATTCTTAAAATACTTCATTAAAGCCCGATCTTCTCATGATGTCTGATTTAGTGGTGTTTTCGGGGGAGAGGTGGTCCCCCAGATACTTGGCCCTGAAAAAATATCAGCATCGTGCCCTTCTCTCAATTACCATTAATTTAAACTGCCATTGGTTTTGAGGGGGATTTTACAGACGTCTCCCAAACACATGGCCCCAAATTAGGTTACAAATTCGTATTCTACTCCCAAATACCTTTATTTGAAACCTTTATTGCGACGGTCTGTAAAAAATTGCTGTTTTGTGGGGTATTTTGGGAAAGGGGTAGACCCCCAGAAAATTGGTCCCGAAAATGGGTATCAATTTTTCATTTACCCCCCAATTCCTTTCATTTAAGCCCCACATTGTCATGGCCGGTAAATATGCCCGATTTAGGGGTGTTTTGGGGAGTGGGGTGGTCCCCAAATTCTAAGCCCTGAAAATATATCAGCAACTTGCTCTATTCTCATATATCTATATATCATTTATTTGAACCCCATTGCCATTGCCCTCAAAATTGGATATCAAATTCGTTTTCTAATCTCATTTAAACTGCGTCAGCAAATATGTCCGGTTTGGGGTATTGGCCCTAAAAATTATGAATATTTAGTTCCACTCTCTTTAAGACCCAAATTGTGTTGGTGAGCAAATACGTCCTATTTGGGGGTTTTTATGGTGGTGGGACATCCTGTAGATAGTTGGTCCCTAATGTTTATATCAGATACGTGGTCTACTCCAAAATGTCTTTCATTTGAGGCCCATATTTCCAAAGTCGGCAAACATGACCGGCTTGTGGTGTTTTTGGGGATGGGGCGGCCACTCAGTGAGTTGGCCTTAAAAATATATATCGGATTCGTGTTCTACTCTAAAAACCCTCTTATTTGAGTCTCATATGGCAATAGTCAGAAAATACTTACTATTTGGGTGGTGTTGTGGGGGTGGCATGGCCCCATAGACACTTTTCCCGAATATTGATATCAAATTCGTGTTTTACTCCCAAAGACCTTTACGTGAGCCCCATATTGCTATGGTCGTAAATTTGTCCCCTCTGGGGGATCAGATTCGTATTCTGCATTCAAATACCTAATGTTTAAGCCCCATATTCCCATGGTCAGTAAATAAATCCTGTTTGGGGAAGGGGTGGACCCCAGAAACGTGGTCCCACACTTGGATATCAGATTCGTTTTCTACTGGCAAATACCTTTCATTTGAGTCCCATATTGCCATGGTCGGTAAATATGTCCGATTTAGGAGGTGTTTTGTGGCTTGGGGTGGTCCCCCTAGCACTTGGTCCGACAATTGGATGTCAGATACGTTTACTTATCCTAAATACCTTTCATTTTAGTCCTTTATTGTCGTGATTAGTCTAAATATATGTTTGGTAAGTTTTAAGTTGGGGCAGTCCCCCTAGGTACCCCATCCAAAATTTGGATACAAAGTTTTTATTTTTAGGGTACTATATGACAGCACACAAAATTTCGCACCACCCATCTCATAGATCTGGCGTTTCTGAAAATTAGGGTAAGAGGGAGGGTCCGCCCCCCCCCTTCAGATTTAAAAAAATTTAGTAACCTATTTTCACCACGGGATCATCATGCACCATCTGTGAAAATTTCAAGGAAATCGGTTCAGCCGTTTCTAAGTCTATTAGAAACACACACAAACATACAAACAAACAAACCTACAAACAAGCACAAATTGATTTTTATACCCACCACCGACGGATGGGGGTATATTCATTTTGTCATTCCGTTTGCAACACATCGAAATATCCATTTCCGACCCTATAAAGTATATATATTCTTGATCAGCGTAAAAATCTAAGACGATCTAGCCATGTCCGTCCGTCTGTCCGTCTGTCTGTTGAAATCACGCTACAGTCTTTAAAAATAGAGATATTGAGCTGAAATTTTGCACAAATTCTTTTTTTGTCCATAAGCAGGTTAAGTTCGAAGATGGGCTATATCGGACTATATCTTGATATAGCCCCCATATAGACCGATCCGCCGATTTAGGGTCTTAGGCCCATAAAAGCCACATTTATTATCCGATTTTGTTGAAATTTGGGACAGTGATTTCCGTTAGGCCCTTCGACATCCCTTGTCAATTTGGCTCAGATCGGTTCAGATTTGGATATAGCTGCCATATAGACCGATCCTCCGATTTAGGGTCTAAGGCCCATAAAAGCCACATTTATGGTCCGATTTCGCTGAAATTTGGGACAGTGAGTTGTGTTAGGCCCTTCGACATCCTTTGTCAATTTGGCTCTGATCGGTCCAGATTTGGATATAGCTGCCATATAGATCAATCCGCCGATTTAGGGTCTAAGGCCCATTAAAGCCACATTTATGGTCCGATTTCGCTGAAATTTGGGACAGTGAGTTGTGTTAGGCCCTTTGA
Source organism: Stomoxys calcitrans (assembly GCF_963082655.1). Classification (NCBI taxonomy): domain Eukaryota; kingdom Metazoa; phylum Arthropoda; class Insecta; order Diptera; family Muscidae; genus Stomoxys; species Stomoxys calcitrans. The sequence goes on along the minus strand of NC_081552.1, from coordinate 97,993,402 downwards.
CTTCCTTCGTTAATTTGGTCCAGATCGGTTCAGATTTGGATATAGCTGCCATATAGATCGATCCTCCGATTTAGGGTCTTAGGCCCACAAAAGCCACATTTATTATTCGATTTTGATGAAATTCGGGGCAGTGAATTGTGTAAGGCCCATCGACATCCTTCGTTAATTTGGCTCAGATCGGTCCAGATTTGGATATAGCTGCCATATAGATCGATCCTCCGATTTATGGTGTAAGGTCCATAATAGCCACATTCATTATCCGACTTTGCTGAAATTTGGGACAATGAGATGTGTTAGGCCCTTTGACATATTTCTTCAATTTGGTCCAGATCGGTTCAAATTTGGATATAGCTGCCATATAGACCGATTTCTTGATTTATGGTTTTGGGCCCATAAAATGCTCATTTATTGCCCGATGTCCCCGAAATTTGGAACAGAAGTTAAGCCCCTTGACATACTTCTGCAATATCGCACAGATCGGTCCAGATTTGGATATAGCTGCCATATAGACCGATATCTAGGTTTTAGGTTTTGGGGCCATAAAAGACGCATTTATTGTCCGATGTCACTGAAATTTGAGACAGTGAGTTTGGTTAGGCTCTTCGACATCCTTCTACAATTTTGCCCAGATCGGTCCAGATTTGAATATAGCTGCCATATAGACCGATCTCTGGATTTAAGGTTTAGGGCCCATAAAAGAGGCATTTATTGTCCGATTTCGCCGAAATTTGGGACAGTGCTTAGTGTTAGGCTCTTCGACATGTTTATGCAACTTGGCCCAAATCGGTCCAGATTTGGATATAGCTGCCATGTAGACCGATATCTCGATTTGAAGTCTTGGCCCCATAAAAGGCGCACTTATAATCCGATTTCACTGAAATTTGACACAGTGACTTATGTTCGGCTTTTCGACATCCGTGTCGTATATAGTTCAGATCGGTATGAGGTATATGAGTATAAGGTATGAATTTTTCACCGAATTTTGATGAAAGGTGGTTTACATATATACCCGAGGTGGTGGGTATCCAAAGTTCGGTCCGGCCGAACTTAACGCCTTTTTACTTGTTATATATAAGAAGACTAATTGTGCTCCGGTGCACCCTAAGTTGTCTCCTTTAAGCTGAATTTTTAATTAAATGTCATAAAATTCAAATAGTCGTACATTTTGTATATTCCATACAAAATTTTCTAAGCCCCATAATTTTTACGTACTCCACTATCAACGTCCCTTAATTTTAGGCCCATATTGTTCTGGTCGGCCTGCAATTCTTTTAGAGGAGTTGTGTGGCGGGCGTAAGATCAAACTCGGATAACCAATTCGTACATTACTCCCAAAGTCTTTGCATTAAACTCCTACTTCCCATTAAACTCCCCGGCAAGAGGGATATTTGGAGGACATCAGTCACTTTGTCCCTCTTATTTATACTCTACTTTATTGGATATTTCACTTAAGACACATATTGTCCCGGTATACCCATATGTCAGTTTTGGGGGTTTTCGGAGTTATAGAAATAATTGCGCCCAACAGAAGCTTAAGAAGTCAATGGGTACATTGGTTTATGAGGCAGCTATATGGGGCTATGAACCGATTTAGACCATACTTAGCACAATTATTGAAAGTCAAAACAAAACTCTACGTGCGACATTTTGGATAAGAATTGCACCCTTCAGATGCAGAAGTCATATGGGGAGATCAGTTTATGTGGCAGGTTATGGACCGATTTAAACCGTACTCAGCACAGTTATTAGAAGTCATACCAAACCCCCACATACAAATTATCAATCAAATCGGGCATATCAAGTTAAAGACCGATTTAAACCATATTTGTTACAGCCATAACAAAATGCAACGTGCAAAATTTCAGGCAACTTTGATAAAAATTTCGCCTCTCTATAAACTCAAGAAGTGAAATAGGGAGATCGGTTTATGTGGAAGCTATATCAAAACATGGACCTACTTACGATCACAACCGACCTACACTAAAAAGAAATGTTTGTACAAAATTTCAAGTGCTTAGGGCAACTGGACAAAATTCGGAAGACTACACAGAAGAAGACTCGGGCAAGATAATTTAGGTTATCCAAGCATAGAAGACAATGACGATAATGTCAACAGGATCACGACTGCACAGGTGGCGCCTTTCGAAGATAGTTGTCCTCTTCGGGAAAGAAAATCAGCCCAAGAAAAACCCTTGATGATCGGGGAAATTTGCAACATTGGGATAGAGTTCCGCAGACTTTCTGAGGAGCACGTCGCCAAAAATCTGAAGTATATTGGGATGTGTATTAGACACGGCCCAAGGAATACAATAAAATTACCAGAGCGGCAAAAAGTTGCCTCCTAGCAGCTTTTCTACGAACAGGTTGATAGCGTTAACGACGCCTCCGAGATGAAAAAAAGTTACTCTCAAAAAACCATGTCCAAACTGAAACGTTAGTAGACGACATGGGAGTGAGAGCACAGACAACGGAGGACATGTTGAGGCTCTTTATGAAAGCCATTTTCCACAGGATACGACGGGACTCATGGAGACACCGGAATCTTTGACTAATGATGTTGATCGTAGGCTTATCATTACAGAATTTATTGTGAAGGAATCCTTTAGGAGCTTCTAACCTTACCTCCATTCTACTCAAAAGCATGGAAAGTATTGTGGACACCATGATAAAGAGTAGGCCATCCAGTGAACTGCTCAAATACAAACAGCATGCCTATTTTATGGGAAGGTCTATGGGGACTTCCCTGCACGAGGTTGTGCATAAAATGGAAGAATTCTTCGATGCCAAAACGTACACACTGGCGGTATGCATTGACACCGAGGGGGCTTTTAACAACGATACACTGATCCAATCTTATACCAGTATCGGGACCCGGTCCTTAGAGACTGGGTAAACCATATGTATATGCCATAAGTTAGATAAATTATGTGTCCTATGACATAAATATAAGGGAGAAAGTGGCACAAGGCACGCCACAGGGGACATTTTATCTGAACCAGTTATGCAGAAGGGCCGAAAGGGTCTTACATATGGCATATGACTGGGCTAGATCCAAGGGTGTCAATGTTAACCCAGAGAAGACTGAAATATGCCTCTTCACTAGGAAGACGAAGATGGGCCAATTTGACACACCACGTTTCCTATTTCGATATATGACAAGGTCAAATACTTAGGTGTGATCTTGGACAGGAAGTGTCACTTTCAGGAGCGTACTGAGAAGGCTCACAGATGTTCGGCACTATGTAGACGGGCCGTAGTCTCGAAATGGTGCCTGAATCCAAGGATAGTCAACTGGCTTTACAGGATCGTGGTAAGACCAACACTTACTTACGCCCCAGTAGTTTGGTGGACTGCGATGGAGAAACAGTGTGAGGCAGCAACTGCGGCTATGAGACTTTAGGCTATGGGAGAATGGATTGAGGATAGGAGCAGCTAATACCATCGCGGTATAATGAAGGCGACGATGGTAAACCTGGGAGAAATGGAAGAGGTTTTCGATCGGATACCTGAGACGAAACTTTAGGTTGACAGCGAGGCATTGCTGCCAGCGGCTCAGTCTTGTATTGACGAAATCCTAGTATTGCCATCTGGGAGATCATGTTACATGGATGGATCAAAGCTAGAGGACAGAGTGAGCGTGGGAGTCTACATTGAAAACCGAGGGACTGAGATCTGTTTAAGATTGCCTGACCATAATACGGTCCTGCAGGCAGAGATCCGAGCGATCACGGAATGCATGAGTTGGTGCTGTGTTAACACTAGGACGTCGAGTATGAACATCTCTACGGACAATAAATGAGCCATAACAGCAAGGACGGAAAGTCACAAATAGTCTTGGAATGTCGTCATTCTTGGTTAACCCGAAGCCTTTCGGTTCAACGCAGTCCGAGTTAAGGGCGTGGGCGGCGAGTGCTCATGTAACCCTATAGAACAGCGAAACGGTCAGTAGGACGGCGAAAATCCTTTGGGGAGGTCCAGATCGTGAGAAGACGAGGCTAGTACTGAAAGAAAGTAAGAAAGAGGTCAGAATAGCTTTCGGTATCATAACGGACCACAAGCGATAGCATGTGTAGGACATACGGGGAAGATGATGAGGCGTTGGAGCATTTCCTATGTCATTGCTCGTCTTTCGCGTCTAACAGATATCAGCATAGATTGATAGATAGGGACACAATGAAGATATGAACTAACTTAAGGGTGTGGCATGGAAAACAGTTAATGATTTTGTAAGTAACACGGAATTCCTAACTTAGATTTTCTTTTTCGAAGTTACTTTTATTGTATTTAGTACGCACAACAATCCGATTACTGGGTTAGGTGTATGCCCATAGTGGCATGGGGCGGTTTAATGTCCTCACCTTCTTTTCAAACTAACTTATATGACATACATTTGCGACGCATAATACATACGTCGTAAACTTAGCCAAAAAAAACAGATTTCTGGCAGAAAAAAATTAGAATGTAAATGTTAAAGTACAGGTCTCATTTTTGATCTGATATATAAAAAATTTGGCACATAGGACCTTTTCGTCCTAGATACGAACAATATTGAAATTGGAAGAAAACGGTTCGGATTTAGATAAAGCTCCCATACATAGGTTTACCCGATTATTATCGATTTTGCAATAATGTGGTCATTTGTTAAACGTACAAACTGCGGCACAAGCAAAATTCTCGACATTACAGGTGAATTTCATAAACAACGTTTCAAATTTAGATAAAGCTCCCATATATATGCTTCGCTTGGTTTTTTTCCTGTTAGGTCTTTGCACGCTCATTTATTAGTCGATCTTCTCAAAATGTCACAAAATTTTTTTTCTGTGGGTATGCGAAATGATATGAAACTTTTTTTTTTTAAATGAGAGGCGAGTTCTGTGAACAATTTATTTCACGTTCGGGACCGTTCAATTGACCGCCTAGATCGTGCGATTTAACGCCTTTAGTCTACTTTTTGTCTATACGGACAAGCCAGATTCAATTCTCTTCCCATAGCTCTTAAAAAATCATCTCATACCCATATATGCATTGCCGGTTTAAATCTATAAGGCCGTATTATCAACAATTTTCTTGTGGTCTACCTCCCTCTAGCTGTTGCGAGTTAGTGGGTGGTTGCAACATTTTCATATTTTAATTATTTCTTAGGCCACCGTGCGCTGAGGTTGGCATGTCCGCCATGACGCTGAACAAAACAAAATTATAATTTTTTTTTTGAACGAAAAATTTAACATACTTACATTTTTAAAATTAAGTCAATGGGGTCGGTTTTTATCTCGTTTTTAAGGCCCCGTTTCTCACATCCTTCAAATCTATATGACTTCTTATCAAAAGTCTCCAAGTCGAGCACAAAAGCCGCCAAAGTTGGTTCTAAACTATCGGTGTCAGAATGTAAATCCAGATTTCTAGGTTATGAAGGATACTCGGCATAGACTTCTTCCTATCAGAAATAGTTGGTAGATTTACAGATCGTTAGAACGGTTTGCATATTTAATACCATTTTCTAGCACCGAAATTGTTTTTAATTTAAATAAATATACCAAAATCTCATTTTGTATTAAAACAATTATTTTATTGATATAAAATCTTTTGTAACTCCCACCAAGAATGGATTTTGTTACGTTATTTATACTAATACTAGCTGACCCGGGCCAGCTCCGCTGCGCCTTCTTTTACTCTATATATGGAACAACATTTTCCTTGGAATATTTATTTTCGACAATTAAAGAGCTTTTAGTGAAATACCATGCTACGCAAATAGTATACCGCTTGCCTAACGGTTTAACAATATAAGTGTCTTTATCTGAATACCATATGATCTTTATTGGTCTACGAATTTAAGTTTGGATGTAAGGTGTACTCCCTTCTTAAAATACTTTATTTCAGCCCGCTACTCTCATGATATCTGATTTAGGAATGTTTTTGGGGGTGAGGTGGTCCCCCAAACACTTGGCCCTGAAAAAATATCAGCATCGTGCTCTTTTCTCAAATACCATTTATTTAAACCCCATATTGCTATTGGTTTAGGGGAGTTTACACGATGAGGCGTCCTCCAAACACATGGCCCCAAAATAGGTTATCAAATTCGTTTTCTAATCTTAAATGTCACATATTGGCATGGTCGAAAAATTTTTTACACTTTGGGGGGTGTTTTGGGGAAGGGGTGATGCCCTAAATACATGGTCTTACATTTGGATACCAAATTCGTATTCTACTCCCAAATACCTTTATTTGAGCCCCATATTGCGATGGTCAGTAAAAAAATTGCTGTTTGTGGGGTATTTTGGGAAAGGGGTAGACCCCCAGAAAATAGGTCCCGAAAGTGGGTGCCAATTCTCGATCTACCCCCAATACCTTTCATTTAAGTTCCACATTGACATGGTCGGTAAATATGCCCGATTTAGGGGTGTTTTGAGGATTGGGGTGGTCCTTCAGATTTTGTGTGCTGTCATATAGTACCCAAAAATAAAAATTTGGTATCCAAATTTCGGATGGTGTACCTAGGGGGGCCGCCCCACCCTGAAACCTACCAAACATATATTTACACCAATCACGACAATATGGGACTCAAATGAAAGGTATTAAGGATGAGAAAATGTATCTGATATCCAATTGTCGGACCAAGTGTTAGGGTGACCACCCAAGCCCCAAAACACCCCTAAATCGGACATATTTACTGACCATGGCAATATGGAACTTAAATGAAAGGTATTTGCGAGTAGAATACGAATCTGATATCAGAATGAGGTGTTTTGCTATCAGAATTTCGACAAAAAGACGGACGGACATGTCTAGATCCTATGTGAATAATGACGATCTAGCGTTGTAGCGTTGAAAATGTAATATTTTATGTGTTCCAAATGTAATGGCAAAATGGCTAACTCTTCGGTGGCGGCTATAAATCCACATTTTTTGCTAGTTAAACATTTGGTAGGTTTTGGTCGCGTTTGGAAAGATTTTTCTTAAATTTTGGTAGGAAATAATGTTCTTGAATAGCAGCACTGGTTGCACCATAATTATTTCTAATAATAGGTGGTTCATCCATTCAGTATGTTGTTCTTGGGAAATATATTTCAGTGTTGCAAATAGGTATTAAGCAACTTGGTTTTATTGCTTTATGATTGACAAATGTTTTATACTATTTCCTTTAATATTTGTATTATCTCGTTTTTATATAGAGGTTTGAATTATTAAAGCGAAAAATAGACACATTTTGAGAAACTGGTAAAGTAAAATTTTTTTCAGAAAAACTAATAACACATTTAATGGTCGTTCAATGTACTTTCCATTAATATAATGCTTTGAATTCGCCAATTTGATTTTGATCGTAATAGGTACTTTATTCATTTTTCGTTCGCAGCTATTCGTAACGATGAATAAGTAACATCCGCATAATTGTTAAGTATTAAATTTTTGTGAGTGTATTATATTATTTTGTGTATGGATGTGTTGTAAAAATCATTTGTAAATAATATGATAACTGAATTATTTACATATATTTTATTTTTATACCCTCCACCATAAGATGGGGGGTATACTAATTTCGTCATTCTGTTTGTAACTACTCGAAATATTCATCTGAGACCCCATAAAGTATATATATTCTTGATCGTCGCGACATTTTATGTCGATCTAGACATGTCCGTCCGTCTGTCCGTCCGTCCGTCCGTCTGTCCGACCGTCCGTCCGTCCGTCCGTCCGTCCGTCTGTCGAAAGCACGCTAACTCCCGAAGGAGTAAAACTAGCCACTTGAAATTTTGCACAAATACTTCCTATTAGTGTAGGTCGGTTGGTATTGTAAATGGGCCATATCGGTCCATGTTTTGATATAGCTGCCATATAAACCGATCTTGGGTCTTGACTTCTTGAGCCTTTAGAGAGCGCAATTCTTATCCGATTGGAATGAAATTTTGCACGACGTGTTTTGTTATGATATCCAACAACTGTGCCAAGTATAGTTCACATCGGTCCATAACCTGATATAGCTGCCATATAAACCGATCTTGGGTCTTGACTTCTTGAGCCTCTAGAGAGCGCAATTCTTATCCGATTGAAATTAAATTTTGCACGACGTGTTTTGTTATGATATCCAACAACTGTGCTAAGTATAGTTCAAATCGGTTTATAACCTGATATAGCTGCCATATAAACCGATCTTGGGTCTTGACTTCTTGAGCCTCTAGAGGGCACAATTCTTATCCGATTTGAATGAATTTTTGCACGAAGTATTTCGTTATGATATCCAACAACTGTGCCAATTATGGTTGAAATCGGCCCATAACCTGATATTGCTGTCATATAAACAGATCTGGGGATTTGACATCTTGAGCTTCTAGAGGGCGCAATTCCTATCCGATTTGGCTAAAATTTTGCATGACGTATTTTATTTTTATTTTCAACAACTGCGTCAAATAAGGTTCAAATCGGTTCATAACCTGATATAGGTACCATATAAACCGATCTGGGATCTTGACTTTTTGACCCCTAGAGGTCGCAATTATTATCCGATATGCCTGAAATTTTGTACGATGGATCCTCTCATGACCATCAACGAACGTGTTTATTATGGTCTGAATCGGTCTATAGCCCGATACAGATCCAATATAAATCGTTCTCTCTATTTTACTTCGTGAGCCCCAATGGGCGCAATTCTTATACGAATTGGCTGAAATTTTACACAGGTCTCCAACATATAATTTAATTGTGGTCCGAACCGGACCATATCTTGATATCGTTTTAATAGCAGAGCAACTCTTTTTCTTATATCCTTTTTAGCCTAAGAAGAGATGCCGGGAAAAGAACTCGACAAATGCGATCCATGGTGGAGGGTATATAAGATTCGGCCCGGCCGAACTTAGCACGCTTTTACTTGTTAATATTATTTATGAATATGTTTATATTTGTTCAGTTATTATACCCTCCACCATAAGATGGGGGGTATACTAATTTCGTCATTCTGTTTGTAACTACTCGAAATATTCGTCTGAGACCCCATAAAGTATATATATTCTTGATCTCTGCGAGATTTTATGTCGATCTAGCCATGTCCGTCCGTCTGTCCGTCCGTCCGTCCGTCTGTCTGTCGAAAGCACGCTAACTTCCGAAGGAGTACAGCTAGCCGCTTGAAATTTTGCACAAATACTTCTTATTAGTGTAGGTCGGTTGGTATTATAAATGGGCCATATCGGTCCATGTTTTGATATAGCTGCCATATAAACCGATCTTGGGTCTTGACTTCTTGAGCCTCTAGAGGCTGTATATAGGCATACTTCGGTATTTACTTTCAACGAGTTATAAGACTTTTTGACACTGACGAATCTATCCACACATCAAACTGCTTCCTTTTTGTTCGAATTGCCGTTTAGGCAAACTCTTGCATTACACGAAAAATTCTTTTCAATATAGACAAACAGGCTATTAGCCTGATCCATTTTAGTGCCTAAAAGGACAAATTTTAAGAAATTTTCTAGTCAACCTGTAAAAACTGCCAAGATGTACATGTAAACAAATAAAAAGGTGTTAACTTCGGCCGGGCCGAACTTTGGATACCCACGACCTCGGATATATATGTAAACCACCTTTCGTCAAAATCGGGTGCAAAACTCATACCTATATATATATCGATCTAGACCAAATTGCAGAAAAATGTGGAGGGGCTTAACTTAACTCTTTGTCCCAAATTTCGGCAACATCGGACAATAAATATTCGGTCTATATGGCAGCTATATCCAAATCTGGACCGATCTGAGCCAAATCGACGGAGGATGTTGAAGGGGATAACACAACTCACTATCCCAATTTTCCGCAAAATTGGATAATAAATGTGGCTTTTATGGGCCTAAGACCCTAAATTGGAGGATCGGTCTATATGGCAGCTATATCCAAATCTGAACCGATCTAAGCCATATTGCCGGAGGATGTCGAGGGCTTAAGACAACATACTATCCCAAATTTCAGCAAAATCGGATAAAAAATGTAGCTTTTATGGGCCTATGACCCTAAATCGGAGGATCGGTCTATATGGCAGCTATATCCAAATCTGAAGCGATCTGAGCCATATTGAAGGAGGATGTCGAGAGGCCTAAGACAACATACTGTCCTAAATTGCAGCAAAATCGGATAATAAATGTGGCTTGTATTGGCCTATGACCTTAAATCGGAAGATCGATCTATATGGGAGCTATATCCAAATCTGAACCGATCTAAGCCATATTGACGGAGGATGTCGTAGGTGCTTAAGACAACTCACTTTTCTAACTTTCAGCAAAATCGGATTATAAATGTAGCTTTTATGGGCCTATGATACTAAATCGGAAGATCGGTCTATATGGGAGCTATATCCAAATCTGAACCGATCTAAGCCAAATTGACGAAGGACGTCGAAGGGCCTAACACTACTCACTGTACCATATTTCAGCAAAATCGGATAATAAATGTGGCTTTTATTGGCCTAAGACCCTAAATCGGCGGATCGGTCTATATGGGGGCTATATCAAGATATAGTCCGATATAGTCCATCTTCAAACTTAACCTGCTTATGGACAAAAAAAGAATCGGTGCAAAGTTTCAGCTCAATATCTCTATTTTGGAAGACTGTAGCGTGATTTCAACAGACAGACGGACAGACGGACGGACATGTCTAGATCGTCTTAGATTTTTACGCTGATCAAGAACATATATACTTTATAGGGTCAGAAATGGATATTTCGATGTGTTGCAAACGGAATGACAAAATGAATATACCCCCATCCATCGGTGGTGGGTATAAAAAATGATATCGCATTATGTAGCAAAAATGTACCCAAAATGGCCATGAAAATTGTAATTCGCTTTAATAAAATTTTCCCTTTTGTAATGAAATTTTGCTAAACTACGCTAATTGCAAATAGTTCCTATACTTAAAATGGGTTTGGAAATTTCCTAAAAAAATGTTCTTAATGTATATTTGGGCAATATATATATTATATATTTCCCAAAAAGTAATTGCGGATTTTTTAAAAGAAAGTAAATGCATTTTTAATAAAACTTAGAATGAACTTTAATCAAATATACTTTTTTACACTTTTTTTCTAAAGCAAGCTAAATGTAACAGCTGATAACTGACAGAAGAAAGAATGCAATTACAGAGTCACAAGCTGTGAAAAAATTTGTCAACGCCTACTATATGAAAAATCCGCAATTAATTTTTGGACAACCCAATATATAAAAATGAATTTGTGTTTGTTTGTATGTTTGTTTGCTTGTTTGTGGGTTTGTAAATTTGCTTGTTCCGTATAGACTCAAATATGGCTGAACCGATTTCTTTCAAATTTTTACAGGTTGTGGGGAGTGGTCCGGAATAAGCTATATAATTTATTGATATTGGTAGGGGGACGGACCCTCCCCCTCACCCAAAAAGTACGACCCCAACATAAAAGTGAACCGATCGGGACAATATGGGATTCAAATGAAAAGTATTCAAGAGTGGAGTACGAATTTCATATTAAAATTGGATCCAAGTAACTGGGGGCCGCCCCAAACACAACACCCCCTATAGACCGATTCAGACCATAATAAACACCTATGTTGATGTTCATGAGAGGAGGCTCAAGACCCAAGATTTATAAGGCAGCTATATCAAAACATGGACCGATATGGCCCATTTACAATACCAACCGACCTGCACTAAAAATAAGTATTTGTGCCAAATTTCAAGCGGCTGGCCTTTCTCCTTCGGAAGTTAGCGTGCTTTCGACAGACAGACGGACGGACACGGCTAGATCGACATAAAATGTCTCGACGATCAAGAATATATATATTTTATGGGGTCTCAGACGAATATTTCCAGTAGTTACAAACAGAATGACGAAATTAGTATACCCCCCATCTTATGGTGGAGGGTATAATTAAGACGGGCTATTAAGAGTGGCTATCCTTACTATAGATACAAATTTAATTAGTAGAGTACGAATATCCAAATTTGTGTTAAACTGTTAGAGTGGAAGCCTCAACGGACGCACACAGAATCCGAGCTGTTGTTGGAGAATAGGTTACGTTACAGAGGGGACATTTTTCTACGTCTTGAAAGCGAAAGCTCAGTGGAGCGGGTTTGGTTGAAAATTTAGCTGAAAGGTAAGAAGCCTCCTTTTTATATGGCATGCCGATGAGCACACATTTTTTTTCGTTTTGTCATTCGATTCGTTCCCCAAGTCATTGAAAACAGCTGATTTTATAAATATAAACGTTTTCAATGATATGGCGAACGAACCGAGTGACAACAGTAAAAACGGGAAAAGTTCGCCGGGCCAAATCCTACATACCCTCTACCATGGATCTCATTTGTCATTTTTTTGCCCGATATATCCTTATAGGCAAACAAAGGATAATGGATATAAATTGCAAAGCTATTGGAGCTATTTCAGGTTATCAACCAATTCGGAAGATGCTTGGTTTGGCTGTTGGAGACCATAGTAGATGTCATTGCGCAAAATGTCAGCAAAAATTGGATTAGAATTGAGTTCTATAGTGGCTTAAGTATTAAAATCGGGAGATCGGTTCATATGGGAGCTATATCAGGTTATGGACCCATTTAGACCATATTTGGCACGTATGTGGAAGGTCATAGAAGTCGTTAAAATAATGTTTAGCCAAATCGCATAAGAATTGCGCCTTCTAGAGGCTCAGCGAGTCAAATTAGGAGATCGGTTTATATGGGAGCTACATCAAGTTTTAAACCGGTTTGAAGCATACTTAGGACAGATGTTGGAAGTCATAACAAAATATCTTTTTCAAAATTAGAGACAAATCAGATAAGAATTGACCTCATGAGCTCCTATCAAGAGGTCAAGATCCAAAATCGGTTTATACGGCAGCTATGTCAATATGACCCATTTAAAATCCCAACTGACCTCCACTAATAGGAAATATTTGTGAAAAATTTTAATGCGCCTAGCCTTATACCTTCGAAAGTTAGCATGCTTTCGACAGATGGACGGACCGACATGGCTAAATCGATTTACAAATGGAATGATGAAATTAGATCATGATGGAGCATATAAAAAAAAAAAAAAAAAACAAATTTAGTGGTCTAGGCCGTAAGTTTTTGTACTGAAGTCATAAATGGATAATGATTATTGCCGCAACTATTATTGAAGGAATATGCAGTGCTCAAGTGTTTTGGGGTACGCCCTAAATCACCCCCTAAACTGAACTTCATTTCCGTTGGGAATAAAGAACGAATTTTGAATCTATTCTCAGTGCAAAGTGCTGGAAGGGAAAATTACTTCCTAAATTGTAATCTGTGGCAAAACAAAAAAAAAAAAAGATTTTAGCATATTTTTACTGAGCTCATTACCATATATTTTGAGGACATGTCAGTATGAAGTCTAACGTGATCGTAAGAATATATAAAAGCACTTTCAAGATATTTTCATTAACAACTTCTTTACAAAGCAATCACCATATTTTGTTATGACTTTTTTCATAAATTTTCATTATCGAAGCTAATTTAGTTTTTAAGAATTTCTTACCCAATATAAAAACAAAATTCATTTGTGTGTAGTGAATCGTTTATGGTTAAATTCATACTTTTCATAAATGGTGGCAAATGGTGATCACAATAATCCTAATTTAACATATTTTAACAGCATTTCTGCAAAGTAGATGAATACTTTTTGTCAAAAAATGTGTGTATTTCTTTGAATGTGTATGTGGGGATATGTTTTGTCTGCCTTTGGGTGTATTGGTATATTTCGGCAGCGGCCGCGGTTTGTAATATTTCTTTAAAATTTAATTTTGGTCAAATGTGCGAGTGATTATGAGTAACGGAAAGGTTAGGATTTTCTGTGTTTGTCGATCAGTAGATGTTTGTTTCATTATTTGGCAAACAGTTTGTTTGTTATTTGAAAGAATGAGGTTCGGAAGAGCGCAACGGAAAAATATGTGGCTAGATGTATTAGATGAACACAAACAAGTAAACGCGTGATAAGTTCGTCCGGAACGAATCTTGGGAACGCACCACTATGGATGCTGCTAAAATATGGGAACTATATCAGAATATAGACTGATTTAAACCGTACTTGGCACAGTTGTTGAGAGTCATAACTATGCGCAAAATTTCAGCCAAATAGTTATTCGCGTTCGACAGCTATCGTGACTTCGACAGACGGACGAACGGATATGGCTAGATCGACTCAGGATGTCAAGAATATATATACTTCGCGAAAAGTGTGACTATATAACCAACAGAAGGAAAAAATTAATAAATTGTTGTAGCAGTCTGCTTTGGTTTTTTAAAGGTAAATAATTCGAAAAGAAATGTTATTATTTTATTAACAAATAGCATTAAATTTTCACACAAATTTACAGATTGAGCTGAAGCATAAATATATTTTTCATAAAGCCTTTTATCGAAAGATATCATTTTTTTTTAAGATTTCTGGTGCACCGAATTCAACTAAAAGCTGGAAGCGAATTTTCAGGTAAATCTTATTAAACTTTTTTATTTACTTAAAAGCCGAACCGGGCCCGCTCCGCTGAGCCCTCTTTTACTCTCTAATGTCTTTTTGGGGTGGGGACACTTCGCCCTGAATGTGGATATCGAATTCGCGACACTGTAGCCACCACCGAAAAAACTTTAAAACGGTGGTTATGCCCTCTTAATGCTGGCGAAATTTGCGAGGTACCATGCCATGCATGGTCATGTACAAAATTCTCCCCAAAGAGGTGTCGCACTGCGGTACGACGTTCGGACTTGGCTATAAAGAGGTCCCTTATCATTGAGTTTGAACCTAAATCGGAAAGCACTCATTGATGTGTGAGAAGTTTGCCCCTGCTCGGTTCATGGCCAAAATTTTACTATTCTCCCAAATGCCTTTCTTTTGAGTCCTATATTACCACACTTGGCCCTTAAAATAAATATATAAGCTTCGTGCTCCACTTTCAGATACATTTTATATGAGCCCCATATCGGTAAATAAGTTCTGTTTGATGGTGGAGTGGTTTTTATCTCAAAAATGAGTATCAATTTCGTACTCTACTCCCAAATAGCGTTTACAGAAGCCACATACTGCAATGGTCGGTAAATACGTCTGATTAGGAAGGCATTTTGGGGTGGGGCGACCCCCAAACACATGGCTCTTCAATTGGATATTAAATTGGTTTTTTTTCCTCTCAATCACCTTTCGCTTGAGCCCTATATTGTCGTGATTGGTCCATATATCCATTTGAGGGGTTTTGTGTGGCCCCGACCCCAACAACAGAAACCAGGTTTTGTTTTTGGTGACTGTAAGAGTACAAACAAGTAAGAGCGTGCTAAGTTCGGCCGGGCCGAATCTTTTGATCGCATTTGTCGAGTTCTATGCGCGGTATCTCTTTTTAGACAAACATAGAATATTGAATAAGAACTGTTATCCTATTGGAGCTATATCAAGTTATAGCCCGATTCGGACCATAAATGAATGCTGATTGACATTGTAGAAGTCATTGTGTAATATTTCAGTTCATTCGGAAAAGAATTGCGCCTTGTAGGAACAAAATCGGGAGATAGGTTTCTATAAGATCTGTATCAAGCTATTGATCGATTCAGACCATACTAGACACGTATGTTGAAGGTCATGAGAGAAGCCCTTGTACAAAATTTCAGCCAAATCGGTTGAGAATTGCGTCCTCTAAAGGGTCAAGATCCAAGACAGGTTTATATGGCAGATATATCAGGTTCTATATCGATTTACGCCATACTTAGCACAGTTATTGGAAGTCATAACAAAACACCTCATTTCAGCCAAATCGGATGAGAATTGCGCCCTCAATTGGCTCAAGAAGTCAAGATCCAAGATCGGTTTATATGACAGCTATACCAGATTATGAACCGATTTTATTCATACTTAGCACAGTTGTTAAAAGTAATACTAAAACTTTACGTGCAAAATTTCAGTTAAATCGGACGATAATTGCGCCCTCTAGAGGCTCAAGAAGTCAAGACCCAAGATCGGTTTATATGACAGCTATACCAGATTATGAACCGATTTGAACCATACTTGGCACAATTGTTGAATATCATAACAAAATACATCGTGCAAAATTTCATTCCAATCGGAAAAGATTTGCGCCTTCTAGAGGTTCAAGAAGTCAAGACCCAAGATCGGTTTATATGGCAGCTATATCAATATATGGACCGATTTTAACCATACTTAACACAGTTGTTGGATATCATACCAAAACTATATAATATCAAATATCAAATCGGGTAAGAATTGCGCACTCTAGAGGCTCAAGAAGTCAAGACCCAAGATCGGTTTATATGGCAGCTATATCAGGTTATGAACCGATTCGAACCACACTTGGCACAGTTGTTGGATATCATAACAAAATACATCGTGCAAAATTTCATTCCAATCGGAAAAGACTTGCGCCTTCTAGAGGTTCAAGAAGTCAAGACCCAAGATCGGTTTATATGGCAGCTATATCAGGTTATGAACCGATTTTAACCATACTTAACACAATTGTTGGATATCATACTAAAACACGTCGTGCAAAATTTCATTCCAATCGGATAAGATTTGCGCCTTCTAGAGGTTCAAAAAGTCAAGACCCAAGATCGGTTTATATGGCAGCTGTATCAAAACATGGACCGATATGGCCCATTTACAATACCAACCGACCTACACTAATAAGAAGTATTTGTGTAAAATTTCAAGCGGCTAGCTCTACTCCTTCGGAAGTTAGAGTGCTTTCGACAGACAGACGGACGGACGGACAGACGGACGGACATGGCTAGATCGACATAAAATTTCGCTACGATCAAGAATATATATACTTTGTGGGGTCTCAGACGAATATTTCGAGTAGTTACAAACAGAATGACGAAATTAGTATACCCCCCATCCTATGGTGGAGGGTATAAAAATTTCCAACGAATCGCATTACCAACCTCCGAAATCTGGTGTTTTTGAAAATTAGGATAATGAGAAGTGATTTTTAGGGGAGATATTTCACCTCAGACATTTGACTCAAATATCGATATTAAATTTGTGCTTCACTTCCAAATCCCTTTAATTTGAGCCCCATATTGCTTTGGAGATGGGGCGCCAACGGGTACTTTGTCCTGAAAATAGATATCAAATTCGTTCTTTACTCCCAAATATCGTTAATTTGAGCCCCATATTGTCATAGTCAGAAATTAAGTTCAGTTAAGGGGGTGCTTTAGGGCGTATTCTTATACACGTGGTTGCAAAATTGGATATCAGATTCGTTTTATACTTTTAAATACCTTTCATTTGAGACCCCTACTGTCATGGTGCGTCAATCAACCTATTTGACGTATTTTTAGGAAAAAAAGCGCCAACCAGACTTGAACGCAAATTTTAATATCATATTTGTAATATACTCCCAAATACCTTTCATTTGGTCGGCTAATGCGCCCAATTCAGGGTATTTTTGGTTGGGGCGACCTCCCATTATCTGGACCTAATTTTATATGCCACATTTGTAATATGATTCTTTTTATACCCTCCACCATAAGATAGGGGGGTACTAATTTCGTCATTCTGTTTGTAACTACTCGAAATATTCGTCGTGATATTTTATGTCGATCTAGCCATGTCCGTCCGTCCGTCTGTCTGTCGAAAGCACGCTAACTTCCGAAGGAGTAAAGCTAGCCGCTTGAAATTTTGCACAAATACTTCTTATTAGTGTAGGTCGGTTGGTATTGTAAATGGGCCATATCGGTCCATGTTTTGATATAGCTGTCATATAAACCGATATTGGGTCTTGACTTCTTCAGCATCTACAGGGCGCAATTCTTATCCGATTTGAATGAATTTTGGCACGACGTGTTTTGTTATGATATCCAACAACTGTGCAAAGTATGGTGCAAATCGGTTCATAACCTGCTATAGCTGCCATATAAACCGATCTTCGGTCTTGACTTCTTGAGCCTCTAGAGTGTGCAATTCTTATCCGATTGGAATGGAATTTTGTACGACGTGTTTTGTTATGATATCCAACAACTATGCCAAGTATGGTTCAAATCGGTCCATAACCTGATATAGCTGCCATATAAACCGATCTTGGGTCTTGACTTCTTGAGCCTCTAGGGTGCGCAATTCTTATCCGATTGGAATGAAATTTTGCACGACGTGTTTTGATGTGATATCCAACAACTGTGCTAAGTATAGTTCAAATCGGTTCATAACCTGATATAGCTGTCATATAAACAGATCTGGGGACTTGACTTCTTGAGCTTCTAGAGGGCGCAATTGCAATCCAATTTGGCTGAAATTTTGCATGACGTATTATACCCTCCACCATAAGATGGGGGGTATACTAATTTCGTCATTCTGTTTGTAACTACTCGAAATATTCGTCTGAGACCCCATAAAGTATATATATTCTTGATCGTCGTGACATTTAATGTCGATCTAGCCATGTCCGTCCGTCCGTCCGTCCGTCCGTCCGTCCGTCCGTCCGTCCGTCCGTCCGTCTGTCTGTCGAAAGCACGCTAACTTCCGAAGGAGTTAAGCTAGCCACTTGAAGTTTTGCACAAATACTTCTTATTAGTGTAGGTCGGTTGGTATTGTAAACGGGCCATATCGGTCCATGTTTTGATATAGCTGCCATATAAACCGATCTTGGGTCTTGACTTCTTGAGCCTCTAGAGTGCGCAATTCTTATCCGATTGGGATGAAATTTTGCACGACTTGTTTTGTTATGATATCCAACAACTGTGCCAAGTATGGTTTAAATCGGACCATAACTTGATATAGCTGCCATATAAACCGATCTTGGGTCTTGACTTCTTCAGCCTCTAGAGTGCGCAATTCTTATCCGATTGGAATGAAATTTTGCACGACGTGGTTTGTTGTGATATCCAACAACTGTGCCAAGTATGGTTTAAATCGGTTCATAACCTGATATAGCTGCCATATAAACCGATCTGGGGTCTTGACTTCTTGAGCCTCTAGAGTGCGCAATTCTTATCCGATTGGAATGAAATTTTGCACGACGTGTTTTGTTATGATATCCAACAACTGTGCCAAGTATGGTTCAAATCGGTCCATAACCTTATTTAGCTGTCATATAAACCGATCTTGGGTCTTGACTTCTTGAGCCTCTAGAGGGCGCAATTCTTATCCAATTTGAATGAATTTTGGCACGTAGTATTTTGTTATACTATCCAACAACTGTGCCAAATATGGTTCAAATCGGTTCATAACCTGATATAGCTGTTATATAAACAGATCTGGGGACTTGACTTCTTGAGCTTCTAGAGGGCTCAATTTCTATCCGATTTGGCTGAAATTTCGCAAGACGTTTTTTATTGTTACTTTTAACAACTATGTCAAATAAAGTACAAGTCGGTTCATAACCTGATATAGCTGCCATATAAACCGATCTGGGATCTTGACATCTTGAGCCTCTAGAGGTCGCAATTATTATCCGATTTGCCTGAAATTTTGTACGACGGATTCTCTCATGACCATTAACATACGTGTTTATTATGGTCTGAATCGGTCTATAGGCCGATACAGCTCCCACAGCTCTTGAGCCCACAAAGGGCGCAATTCTTATTCGAATTGGCTGACATTTTACACAGGTCTCCAACATATAATTTAATTGTGGTCCAAACCGGACCATATCTTGATATCGCTCTAATAGCAGAGCAAATCTTTTCTTATATCCTTTTTTTGCCTAAGAAGAGATGCCGGGAAAAGAACTCGACAAATGCGATCCATGGTGGAGGGTATATAAGATTCGGCCCGGCCGAACTTAGCACGCTTTTACTTGTTTTTTTCTTACTTTCAACAACTGTGTCAAATAAGTTTCAAATCGGTTCATAACCATATATTGGGTTGCCCAAAAAGTAATTGTCGGTAATATAGCAGTAATAAAATCGGCGTTGACAAATTTTTTCAACGGCTTGTGACTTTGTAATTGCATTCTTTCTTCTGTCAGTTATCAGCTGTTACTTTTAGCTTGCTTTAGAAAAAAAGTGCGCGAAATTTTGTTTACATTTGTTTGTTTGGCGTCAATTTTAATATGGGTACCACATGTATTGAAAGAAATTCATTTAACAAACCGAATCAACGCTTGTGATATGCACCTTAAACGCAATGAATTCGATCCGTTTTTAAAACGAATCATAACTGGAGATGAAAAATGGATTGTTTACAACAACGTTAGTCGAAAACGATCATGGTCCAAGCATGGTGAACCAGCTCAAGCCACTTCAAAGGCTGATATCCACCAAAAGTAGGTTATGCTGTCTGTTTGGTGGGATTGGAAGGGTGTGGTATATTTTGAGCTCCTTCCAAGGAACCAAACGATCAATTCGGATATTTACTGTCAACAATTGGACAAATTGAATACAGCCATCAAGGAGAAGCGACCAGAATTGGTCAATCGTAAAGGTGTCATATTCCACCAGGACAACGCTAGACCGCACACATCTTTGGTCACTCGCCAAAAACTGAGTGAGCTTGGCTGGGAACTTTTGATGCATCCACCATATAGCCCTGACCTTGCACCATCAGACTACCATTTATTTCGATCTTTGCAGAACTCCTTAAATGGTAAAACTTTCGGCAATGATGAGGCTATAAAATCGCACTTGGTTCAGTTTTTTGCAGATAAAGGCCAGAAGTTCTATGGTCTGAATCGGTCTATAGGCCGATACAGCTCCCACAGCTCTTGAGCCCACAAAGGGCGCAATTCTTATTCGAATTGGCTGACATTTTACACAGGTCTCCAACATATAATTTAATTGTGGTCCAAACCGGACCATATCTTGATATCGCTCTAATAGCAGAGCAAATCTTTTCTTATATCCTTTTTTTGCCTAAGAAGAGATGCCGGGAAAAGAACTCGACAAATGCGATCCATGGTGGAGGGTATATAAGATTCGGCCCGGCCGAACTTAGCACGCTTTTACTTGTTTTTTTCTTACTTTCAACAACTGTGTCAAATAAGTTTCAAATCGGTTCATAACCATATATTGGGTTGCCCAAAAAGTAATTGTCGGTAATATAGCAGTAATAAAATCGGCGTTGACAAATTTTTTCAACGGCTTGTGACTTTGTAATTGCATTCTTTCTTCTGTCAGTTATCAGCTGTTACTTTTAGCTTGCTTTAGAAAAAAAGTGCGCGAAATTTTGTTTACATTTGTTTGTTTGGCGTCAATTTTAATATGGGTACCACATGTATTGAAAGAAATTCATTTAACAAACCGAATCAACGCTTGTGATATGCACCTTAAACGCAATGAATTCGATCCGTTTTTAAAACGAATCATAACTGGAGATGAAAAATGGATTGTTTACAACAACGTTAGTCGAAAACGATCATGGTCCAAGCATGGTGAACCAGCTCAAGCCACTTCAAAGGCTGATATCCACCAAAAGTAGGTTATGCTGTCTGTTTGGTGGGATTGGAAGGGTGTGGTATATTTTGAGCTCCTTCCAAGGAACCAAACGATCAATTCGGATATTTACTGTCAACAATTGGACAAATTGAATACAGCCATCAAGGAGAAGCGACCAGAATTGGTCAATCGTAAAGGTGTCATATTCCACCAGGACAACGCTAGACCGCACACATCTTTGGTCACTCGCCAAAAACTGAGTGAGCTTGGCTGGGAACTTTTGATGCATCCACCATATAGCCCTGACCTTGCACCATCAGACTACCATTTATTTCGATCTTTGCAGAACTCCTTAAATGGTAAAACTTTCGGCAATGATGAGGCTATAAAATCGCACTTGGTTCAGTTTTTTGCAGATAAAGGCCAGAAGTTCTATGAGCGTGGAATAAATAAATTTGCCAGGAAGATGGTAAGAGGTTATCGAACAAAATGGTAATTATATATATGATTAAAGTTCATTCTAAGTTTTATTAAAAATGCATTTACTTTCTTTTAAAAAGTCCGCAATTACTTTTTAGGCAACCCATTAGCTGCGATATAAACCGATCTGGGATTTTGACTTTTGGGTCTCTAGAGGTCGCAATTACTATCCGATGTGCCTGAAATTTTGTACGTCGGATTCTCTCATGACCATCAACATAACCCGGTACAGCTCCCATATAAATCGATCTCTCTATTTCACTTCTTGAGGCCCCAAAGGGCGCAATTCTCATTCGAATTGGCTGACATTTTACACAGGTTTCCAACATATAATTTAATTGTGGTCCAAACCGGGCCATACCTTGATATCGCTCTAATAGCAGAGCAAATCTTTTCTTATATCCTTTTTTGCCTAAGAAGAGATGCTGGGAAAAGAACTCGACAAATGCGATCCATGATGATATAAGAATCTGCCCGGCCGAACTTAGCACGCTTTACTTGTTTAAATTAAATCAAATTGCCATATTAAAACGATTCCCAGTGGTGTAGAACTAATTTGCCGGTGGCGACAGTTCTTATAATTTATCAACTGTTTGGTGTGAGGTGGTCCGCTAAATATATGAACAGAATAAAGCTATCGTATTCGCAGTCCAAAATCTTATACTTTTAATTTAACCCCATATTGTCATAATTGGTGTATACAGCCGTTTACTGGGAGGCATCTACAGGAGAATTGTGCGCCTCCCACCATCTGCCACTTGAGCATAAATTCTAGTCCCGTATACCTTTCATTTGAGCCCCATATTGATATTTACGTCCGATATGTTAATTTGGGGGAGTTTTTGGGGTCGTCCAACCCCAAACCCTCGCATACTTGATCCCAATTTTCAATGCCATATTCGTATTTTACTTTCCAATACCTTTCATTTGATACCAATATTAACCTTATCGGTCCACTTTTGATATTAAGTGGTGTTTTTGGGCTAACGGGAGTGGTTCCGCCCATTCCAATATCAACAAACCAAAATGCCTTTTCCCCCTTCCTGACCATTTTCGTATCTACTCCCGAATACCTTTCATTTGAGTCCCATGTTGCCATTATCGTCCAATAAACCTATTTTAATGGATTTTGAGGTTGGAGCGGCCCCACGTTACTTGGATCCAATTTTTTGTATGAAATTCGTAGTCTACTCCCGACTACCTTTCATTTGAGTCCCATATTGTCCCGATCGGACCACTTTTATTTTGGGGTCGTACTTTTAGGGTAAGGGGGAGGGTACGCCCCCCTTCCGATATCAAACAAGTAAAAAGGCGTTAAGTTGGCCGGGCCGAACTTTGGATACCCACCAACTCGATTATATATGTAAACTACCTTTCATCAAAATCCGGTGTGAATTGCATACCTTGTCCCATAGCAGTTATATCGAAAAATGTTCCGATTTGAACCAAATACTAATCGGTACAAGTCAATGTTCAATTGTATACAACAAATTATTGGTCCTTTAGTAGCTATATCAAAAAATAAACCGATCTGAACCATAAACAACACGGATATCGAAAAGTCTATCATAAGTCACTGTGTCAAATTTCAGTGAAATCGGATTTTAAATGCGCCTTTAATGTAACCAAGACTTTAAATCGAGATATCGGTCTACATGGCAGCTATATCCAAATCTGGACTGATTTGGGCCAAATTGCAGAAAAATGTCAAAAAGCCTTACACAACGCACTGTCCCAAATCTCGGCGAAATCGGACAATAAAAGTGCCTTTTATGGGCCCAAAACCTTAAACCGAGAGATCGGTCTACATGGCAGCTATACTCAAATCTGCACCGATCTGGTCCAATTTGACGAAGGATGTCGAAGGACCTAAGACAACTCACTGTCCAGAATTTCAGCAAAATCAGATATAGTCCGATCTGCCTTAATCGGCGGATCGGTCTATATGCCAGCTATATCCAAATCTGGACCGAGCTGATCTAAATTGGCGAAGGATTTTGAGGATCAAGAAGTCAGGACCTAAGATCGGTTTATATGGCAGCTATATCAAAACATGGACCGATATGATCCATTTACAATACCAATCGACCTACACTAATAAGAAGTATTTGTGCAAAATTTCAAGCGGCTAGCTTTACTCCTCCGGAATTTAGCGTGCTTTCGACAGACAGACGGACGGACGGACGGACAGACGGGCGGACATGGCCAGATCGACATAAACTGTCGCGACGATCGAGAATATTTATACTTTATGGGGTCTCAGACGAATATTTCGAGTAGTTACAATCAGAATGTACAAGTGAAAACAGGGTACTACATTTTTTCATATTTGAAGGGGGGGCGGACTCTCCCGAATACGAATCTGATATCCAAATGTGGGACCACGTTTCAAGGGGTCCACCCCTTCCGCAAAACAACCCCCCAAACAGGACTTATGTACTGACCAGGGGAATATGGGGCTTAAATAAAAGGTATTTGAATGTAGAATACGAATCTGATATCCAAATATGGGACCAAGTGTATGGGGGGCCTCTCTTACTAAAAACATCCCCCAAAGGGGAAAAATTTACGACCATAGCAATATGGGGCTCAAATGAAAGATCTTTGGGAGTAAAGCACGAATTTGGTATCAATATTCGGGAAAATAGTCTATGCGGCCACCCCACCGCCACAACACCACCCAAATAGGAAGTATTTTCTGACTATTGCAATATAAGGTTCAAGTAAGAGGGCTTTGAAAGTGGAACACGAATCCGATATATATTTTCAAGGCCAACTCACTGAGTGGCCGCTCATCCCACAAAACACCCCTCAAGCCGCTCATGTTTGCCGACTATGGAAATATGGGGCTCAAATTAAAGGTATGTGGGAGTAGACCACCTATCTGATATCAACTTTAGGGGCCAACTGCCTAGCGGACGTCCCACCACCACAACAACCCCCAAATAGGACATATTTGCTCAGCAAGACAATTTGGGTCTTAAAGAGAGTGGAACTAAATATTCATAGTTTTTAGGGCCAACACCGCAACCGGACATATTTGCTGACTTTTGCAATAAGGAGTTTAAATGAGATTAGAAAACGAATTTGATTCCCAATTTTGAGGGCAATGGCAATATGGCGTTAAAGATAAATGATAAATAGATATATGAGAATAGAGCACGTTGCTACAATAATATATTTTCAGGGCTTAGTGTTTGGGGAACCAGCCCAATACCCAAAACACCCCTTAATCGGGCATATTTACCGACTATGTCAATGTGGAGCTTAAATGAAAGGTATAGGGGAGTAGAGCAAGAATTGATACCCATTTTCGGGACCAATTTTCTGGGGGTCTACCCCTTTCCCAAAATACGCATTTGATATCCAAATCTAGGACCGTGTATTTAGGGCATCACCCCATCCCCAAAAGGGTTAACATTTGTCGACCATGCCAATATGTGGCTCGAATGAAAGGTATTTGAGATTAGAAAACTAATTTGATAACCCATTTTGGGGCCATGTGTTTGGGGGACGCTTCATCCTGTAAACTCCTCTTAAGCCAATGGCAATATGGGGTTCAAATAAATGGTATTTTAGAGAAGAGCACGATGCGGATATTTTTTCAGGGCCAAGTATCTGGGGGACCACGTCTCCCCCGAAAACACCACTAAATTAGACATCATGGGAATATCGGTCTAAAATAAAGTATTTTAAGAGTGGAGTACACCTTACATCCAAACTTAAATTCGTAGACCAATAAAGATTATATAGGATTCAGACAACAGGCAGACAGGCACTCATATTGTTAAACTGTTAGTCAAGTTAGCATGGTATTTCACTAAAAGATCTTTTATTGTCGAAAATAAATATTCCAAGGAAACTTTTGTTCCATACTGATAGCATTTACTACTGATAGCATTTGGCTTCAGTAGCATCTGCACACTTTTGGTCGTACCATGTGTTTCTTGGAGGAGGTTTCCGGTATACATGTGCGGATTTTGCGCCATTTTCCATAGAGTGGTCAATGGAGTATCACGGGGCCGTTATATCATTGGGACAAGGAGTGCCGTCATCAACCAGTTGGGTCAGTCGAGTGGAGTATGCCGTTTCCATCTGTTGTGTTTGAAGCTTTTCAATGTCCAGCTTCCGTGCAGTGTCAGATCATACTTTTCTCGCCATACTCAAACTGGTGCGAACCTCTGCTGCAACAAGGTAATGATCCGAATCTATTTATTCTCCACGGATCGATCGTCCATCCAACACGCTGGATGAATGCCTTGTCCGATTTGCCTGAAATTTTGAACATAGGGTTCTGTTATGACGTCCAACAACTGTACGGTCCATATCGGGCAAGAACCTGATATAGCTCCCATATAAACCGATCTCCCGATTTGACTTCTTGAGCCCCCTGAAGCCTCAAGTTTCATGCGATTTAGCTGAAGTCTACTTCGGTCAATAACTAGATATAGCTCTCATATTTCAGCAAAATCCATGGTGGTGGGTTTCCCAAGATATATGGATCAGTTTGCGTTAACGGAGAATATAGGCGACGTATGAACCACGAGCTTTATTAGCTGTATGACGACGATAGCATAGTTACACGCACCAAAATACAACGGCTGAGTTGGCTAGGTCATGTTGTCAGAATGGATGAAGAAGCTCCGGCAAAGAAGTCTTTTCAAGGCAAACACGGAGGTACACGCAAACCGGGAAGACCAAAAACCCGATGGAAAGATCAAGTTGTGGGAGACACCTCGAAACTTGGTGTCAGAGATTTTAGAATGAGCGCAGAAGATCGAGGCGCTTGGAATGGTATTCTACGTTCGGCTAGTGGAACAAATATTCTGTTATAGCCAATTAAAAGAAAACAAGTAAAAGCGTGCTAAGAATTGCACGTAAAAGCAATTCGAATAAGAATTGCACCATTTGGGGGCTCAAGAAGTAAAATAGAGATATCGATTTATATGGGAGCTGTATCGGGCTATAGACCGATATTCAACAATTGTGCCAAGTATGGTTTAAATCGGTCCATAACCTGATATAGCTGCCATATAAACCGATCTGGGTCTTGACTTCATGACCCTCTAGAGTGCGTAATTCTTATACGATTGGGATAAAGGTTTGCACGGCGTGTTTTGTTATGATATCCAACAACTGTGCCAAGTATGGTTCAAATCGGTCCATAACCTGATATAGCTGCCATATAAACCGATCTTGGGTCTTGAATTCTTAAGCCTCTAGAGAGCGCAATTCTTATCCGATTTAAATGAAATTTTGCACCACGTGTTTTGTTATGATAACCAACAACTGTGCTAAGTATGGTTCAAATCGGTTCCTAACCTGATATAGTTGTCATATAAACAGATTGGGGACTTGACTTCGGTTCAGATGTTGCATAATGACCCCGTGGTCTTTGATATCTGAAGGGGGGCGGACCCTCCCCCTTACCCTAATTTTCAGAAACGACAGATCTCGGAGATAGGTGGTGCGATTTAAGCGAAATTTTGTGTGCACTCATATAGTACCCTAAAAATAACAAGTAAAAGCGTGCTAAGTTCGACCGGGCCGAATCTTATATACCCTCCACCATGGATCGCATTTGTCGAGTTCTTTTCCCGGCATCTCTTCTTAGGCAAAAAAAAGGATATAAGAAAAGATTTGCTCTGCTATTAGAGCGATATCAAGATATGGTCCGGTTTGGACCACAATTAAATTATAGGTTATAGACCTGTGTAAAATGTCAGCCAATTCGAATAAGAATTGCGCTCTTTGTGAGCTCAAAAATAAAATAGAGAGATCGATTTATATGGGAGCTGTATCGGGCTATGGACCGATTCAGGCAATAATAAACACGTATGTTGATGGTCATGAAAGAATCCGTCGTACAAAATTTCAGGCAAATCGGATAATAATTGCGACCTCTAGAGGCTCAAGAAGTCAAGATCCCAGATCGGTTTATATGGCAGCTATATCAGGTTATGAACCGCTTTGAACGATATTTGGCACAGTTGTTGGATATCATAACAAAATACTACGTGCCAAAATTCATTCAAATTGGATAAGAATTGCGCACGCTAGAGGCTCAAGAACTCAAGACCCAAGATCGGTTTATATGACAGCTATATAAGGTTATGAACCAATTTGAACCATACGAGGCACAGTTGTTGGATATCGTAACAAAACACGTCGTACAAAATTTCATTCCAATCGGATAAGAATTGCGCACTCTAGAGGCTCAAGAAGTCAAGACCCCAGATCGGTTTATATGGCAGCTATATCAGGTTATGAACCGATTTCAACCATACTTTGCACAGTTGTTGGATATAACATCGAAACACGTCGTGTTAAATTTCATCCCAATCGGATAAGAATTGCGCACGCTAGAGGCTCAAGAAGTCAAGGCATAAGATCGGTTTATATGGCAGCTATATCAAAACATGGACCGATATGGCCCGTTTACAATACAAACCGACCTACACTAATAAGAAGTATTTGTGCAAAATTTCAAGCGGCTAGCTTTACTCCTTCGGAAGTTAGCGTGCTTTGGACAGACAGACGGACGGAAGGACGGACGGACAGACGGACGGACATGGCTAGATCGACATAAAATTTCACGACGATCAAGAATATATATACTTTATGGGGTCTCAGACGAATATTTCGAGTAGTTACAATCAGAATGACGAAATTAGTATACCCCCCATCTTATGGTGGAGGGTATAAAAATTTGGTATCCACATTTCGGATGGGATACCTAGGGGGGCTGCCCAACCCTAAAACCTACCAAACATATATTTAGACCAATCTCGACAATATGGGACTCAAATGAAAGGTATTTGGGATAAGTAAACGTATCTGATATCCAATTGTCGGACCAAGTGCTATGAGGACCACCCCAAGCCACAAAACACCCCTAAATAGGACATATTTACCGACCATGGCAATATGGGACTCAAATGAAAGGTATATGCAAGTAGAATACGAATGTGATATCCTGACCATGGGAATATGGGGCTTAAATAAAAGGTATTTGAATGTAGAATACGAATCTGATATCCAAATATGAGACCAGGTGTTTGGGTGCCGCCTCTCACCAAAAACAACCCCCAAAGGGGACAGATTTACGACCATAGCAATATGGGGCTCAAATGAGAGGTCTTTGGGAGTAAAGCACGAATTTGATATCAATATTTGGGAAAAGTGTCTATGGTGCAACCCCACCCCCACAACACCACCCAAATAGTATAAATTTTCTGCCAATTGCAATATGAGGCTCAAATAAAAGGGTTTTTAAAGTGGAACACGAATCCGATATACATTTTCAAGGCCAACTCAATGAGTGGCCGCCAATTCCCCAAAACACCTCCCAAGCTGGTCATGTTTGCCGACATGGAAATATGAGGCGCAAATTAAAGGTATGCGGGAGTAGACCACGTATCTGATATCAACATTAGGGGCCAACTGTCTAGCGGACGTCCCACCACCATAACAACCCTCAAATAGTTCGTATTTGCTCACCAAGACAATTTGAGTCTTTAAGAGAGTGGAACTAAATATTCATAGTTTTTAGGGTCAATACCCCAAACCGGACATATTTGCTGACTTTTGCAATAAGGAGCTTAAATGAGATTTGAAAACGAATTTGATATCCAATTTTGAGGCCAATCGCAATACGGGGTTCAAATAAATGATATATAGTTATATGAGAATAGAATATGTTGCTAATATTTTTTCAGGGCTTAGTGTTTGGGAAGCCACCGTAGCGTAGAGGTTAGCATGTCCGCCTATGAAGCTGAACGCCTGGGTTCGAATCCTGGCGAGACCATCAAAAAAATTTTCAGCGGTGGTTTTCCCCTCCTAATGCTGGCAACATTTGTGAGGTACTATGCCATGTAGAACTTCCCTTCAAAGAGGTGTCGCACGGCGGCACGCCTTTCGGACTCGGCTATAAAAAGTAGGCCCCTTATCATTGAGCTTAAACTTGAATCGGATTTCACTCATTGATATGTGAGAAGTTTACTTCTGTTCCTTAGTGGAATGTTCATGGGCAAAATTTGCAATTTGCAGTGTTTGGTAGACCACCCCAATCCCCAAAACACCCCTAAATCGGGCATATTTACTGATCATGTCAATTTGGAGCTTAAGTGAAAGGTATAGGGGGGTAAATCGAAAATTGATACCCACTTTCGGGACCAATTTTCTGGAGTCTACCCCTTTCCCAAAATACCCCACAAAAAGCAATTTTTTACTGATCATCGCAAATAAAGGTATTTGGGAGTAGAATACGAATTTGGTATCCAAATTGAGAACCATGCATTTAGGGCATCACCCCTTCCCCAAAACACCCCACAAAGTGCAAAAATTTTTCGACCATGCCAATATGTGGCTCAAAAGAAAGGTATTTGAGATTGGAAAACGAATTTGATAACCTATCTTGGGGTCATGTGTTTGGGGGACGCCTCATCCTGTAAAATCCTCTTAAGGCAATTGCAATATGGGGTTTAAATAAATGGTATTTGAGAGAAGAGCACGATGCTGATATTTTTTCAGGGCCAAGAATCTGGGGGACCACCTCAGATTACACCTTACACCTTATTGTCGAAAATAAATATTCCAAGCAAACTTTTGTTCCATATAAAGTAAAAGAAGTCACAGCGGAGTGGGCCGGGTCAGCTAGTCATCTTTAAAGATGATTCGAATCGTACCGTAACTTGGAATGGTGAGCGCTACCGTGAGATGATGTCCAACTTTTTTTTGCCCAATATGCAAGAGCTTGACTTGCATTACATGTGGTTTTAACAAGACGGTGACGAATGCTACACAGCACGTGTAACAACTTATTGAGAGACGAGTTCGGTGAACATTTTATTTCACGTTCGGGACCGATCAATTGGCCGTCTAGATCGTGCGATTTGTGAGGCTATGTTAAAGCTCAAGTCTTTACAGACAAGCTCGCTTCAATTGGCGTATTAGAAGACAACAATGAAAAATTTATGCAAAAATTGGACAAAGCGGATGGACCATTTTAGGCATAGTCACGGTCCATATTTACACGAAATAATCTTCAAACATTAAATTATATGGAACATAGTATTGATTAAACTTTGCAGATTTTTTTTTTATACTCTCCACCATAGGATGGGGGCATACTAATTTCCTCATTCCGTTTGTACATCCTCCAAATATTCCTCTAAGACCCCATAAAGTATATATATATATATATATTCCTGATCGTCATGATATTTAAAGTCGATCTAGCCATGTCCGTCAGTCTGTTCGTCCGTCCGTCTGTCTGTCGAAAGCACGCTAACTTTCGAAGGAATAAAGTTGACCGCTTGAAATTTTGCACAAATACTTCTTATTAGTGTAGGTCGGTTTGTATTGTAAATGGGCCATATCGGTCCATGTTTTGATATAGCTGCCATATAAGCCGATCTTGGGTCTTGACTTCTTGAGCCTCTAGAGTGCGCAATTTTTATCCGATTTGGCTGAAGTTTTACATGAGGTGTTTATTATGACTTCCAACAACTGCGCCAAATATGGTTCAAATCGGTGTATAACCTGATATAGCTGGCATATAAACCGATCTGGGATCTTGACTTGTTGGGCCTCAAGAGGGCGTAATTATTATTCGATTTAGCTTAAATTTTGTACCACGTCTTCTCCCATGAGCTTCAATATACGTGTTAAATATGGTCTGAATCGGTCTTCAACCTGATTCAGCTCCCGTATAATCCGATATCCCTATTTTAACTTTTGAGCCCCTAAAAGGCTCAATTCTTATTCGATTTCGCTGAAATTTTACACACAGACTTCTACTGTGGTCTCCAACACTCAATTCAATTAGCATAGCTATTCTTTTCTTTTATCCTTTGTGTGTCTAAAAAGAGATACCGGGAAAGAACTTGACAAATGCGATCAATGGTGGAGGCCGAACTTAGCACGCTTTTACTTGTTTATCTATAAGCAGGTAGAGTTTGAAGATGGGCTATATCGGACTATATCTTATTAAAGCCCCCATATAGACCGATCTGCCGATTTAGGGTATTAGGCATATATAAAAGCCACATTTATTTTCCGATTTATACAAAATTTGGGACCGTGAGTTGATAAAGGCCGGTCGACATTTTTCATTAATTTGACCCAGATCGATTCATGTTAGGCCCCTAAACAATGTTAGGCCCCAATCTGGCAATCTGGACCGATCTGTGCCATATCTGCAATATGGCACAGATCGGTCCTTATTTGGATATAGCTACCATATAGACCGATCTCTCGATTAAGGTCTTGGTACCATTAAAGCCGCATTTATTTTTTGATTTCGCCGAAATTTGGTACAATGAATTGTGTTAGGTCCTTCAACATTCGTCTACAATTTGGCTCAGATCGGTCCAGATTTGGATATAGCAGTTATATAGACCGATCTTTCGATTTAAGGTATTGGGGCCATAAAAGGCTCATTTATTGTTAGCCAAAAGTTGGGACAATGAGTTGTGTGTGTTGTGTGTGTGCCATTCGGCATCCTTCTTCAAGTTGGTCAACATCGGTTTAGCTTTGGATATAGCTAGCATAAAGACCGATCTCTTCATTTAAGGTTTTGGGCCCATAAAAGGCGCATTTAATGTCCGATGTCGCCGGAATTTGGGACTATGAGTTGTATCTTTTTACAATATGGCATAGATCGGTACAGATTTGGATATAGCTGCCACATAGACCGATCTCTCGATTTAAGGTTTTTTGTCCATAAAAGGCGCATTTATTGTCCGATATCGCCGAAATTTGAGACAGTGAGAAATGTTAGGCTCCTCAACATTCTTTTGCAATACGGCTCAGATCGGTCCAGATTTGTATATAGCTGCCATATAGACCGTTTTCTCGATTTAAGGTCTTGGTACAATAAAAGGGGCACTTATTGTCTGATTTCGCCACAATTTGGTACAGTGGGTTGTGTTAGGCCCTTGAACATTTGTCTTTAATTTGGCTTATATGCAGATTTGGATATAGATGTTTTATAGACCGATCTCTCGATTTAAGGTGTTTGTCAGATAAAAGGCTCATTTATTATCCGATTTAACCAAAATTTGGGAGAGTGAGTTGTGTTAGGCCCGTCAACATTCATCTTTAATTTGTCTCAGATCGGTCCAGATTTGGATATAGCAGTTATATGGACCGATCGCTCGATTTAAAGTCTTGGGGCCATAAAAGATGCATTTATTGTCCGACTTAGCCAAAATTTGGGACAGTGAGTTGTGTAAGGCCCTTCGACGTCCTTCTTCAATTTGGTTCAGATTTGGATATTGCTGCCATATAGACCGATCTCTTCATTTAAGGTTTTGGGCCCATAAAAGTCGCATTTATTGTCCGTTTTCGCCGGAATTTGGGACAGTTAGTTGTATTATGCCCTTCGACTAATTTCCCAAAATTAGGGACAGTTGGTTAAGTTAAGCCCCTCGACATACTTTTGCAATATGGCACAGATCGGTCCAGATTTGGATATAGCTGCCATATAGACCGATCCCAAGATTTAAGGTCTTGCGCCCATAAAAGGCTCATTTATTGTCCGATTTTGCCAAAATCTGTGACAGAGAGTTTTTAGTTAGGATCTTCAACATTTTTCTGCAACTTGGCTCAAATCGGTGCAGATTTGGATATAGGTGTCATATAGACCGAGATCTCGATTTAAAGTCTTGGCCCATAAAAGGCGCATTTACAATCCTATTTCACTGAAATTTAACACAGTTATTTATGTTATGCTTTTGACGTCCGTGTCGTATATGGTTCAGATCAGTTTAATGTTAGATATTAAAAGACCAATATTTTGTTACACACAATTGAACAATGACTAGAGATGGATTTCTACAGGGTAAATATTCAACGCTTAGATATATATTGGGTTAATACCCAGTTAATACAGTTTTTGGGTATTTATAATTTTGCAGATATATTGGATATAAAACTATATATTCCAAAAACTTTTTGATGATTTCGTTTTCTTTGTATATAAATCTGATCTTCTGATCGCATAAAATCGGATTTTAGTTATATACAGCCGCTATATAGACCGATCTCCAGACTTAAAGTCTTGAGGGTATAAATTGGTAATTTTTCATCAGATTCCGAAAATTGAAATTGAATTTTAAAAATTCGCAAAGTGAGTTCTGGTAGACCCCTATCCATTTCTGTGAAGTGCTGTTTAGATCGGACTATATTTGGATATAGCTGCCCTATAGACCGACCGCCCGATCTCCCAAGATAGGGTATTGAGATCATAAAAGATACATTTATTACCCGAATTCGATAAATTTTGGCACAGTTTGTTCTGATAGACCCCTACCCATTCCTGCATGTGGTACAGATCGGACCTTATTTGGATATAGCTGCCATTTATACCGATCTCCCGATATAGTGTAATGAGCCTATAAAAGGAGCATTTTTCATCCTATTTCGATTAAATTTGGCACAGCGAATTCCGGTACTCCTCTAAACCTTTTTCTTGAATATCGTCCAGATGGGACCATATTTGGATACAACTGCCATATAGACCGATCTCCCGATATAGAGTATTGCACCTATAAAAGGAGCATTTTTCATTCGATTTTGATGAAATTTGAAACAATGACTTTTGATAGGTTTATATACAAAGAATACGAAATCATCAAAAATTGTTCGGAAAATTTTACTATACCCAAGATATCTGCAAAATTATAAATACCCAGCTTTTGGGTATAAATGGGTATTTACCCAATTTACCGGGTAAATACCTTTTGGGTATTTACACATTGCCCATCTCTAACAATGACTTGTACTTATAAGTATTTGGTCCAAATCGGAACATATTTCAATATAGCTGCTATGCCCCATTGGTATGCATTTTTCACCGGATTTCGACGATAAGTGGTTTACATATACCCGAGGTGGTGGGTATCCAATGTTCGGCCCGGTCGAACGTAACGCCTTTTTACTAGTTTTTCTTAAAACCTTATTGAGATTCCATTGTAGGATATTGTCCGGTTTTAGACCGTTGTTTAATGCTTTCTATTCAAAGAATAGTGTAACAAAAAACATTTAAAAGTCAGCAAAATGTGTGTTGTTGCTAGATGCATGTGACTGATTACCTGTATCGCGATTTCATTTTCGACCAAGAAATCATCAGCAGGAGTTGTCAAAAGGATCCATGTGCTTTACAACCATTCCAACTGGAGTAAGTTGTAAATATGACTTGATCCATAAGCGCAATAAAAAACAAATCAAATCTTAGTTCCCTCATTCAAATCCAACTTATCCAACGATGCTAATAGCAACAAACCCAAACATCTTTTGCAAAACTCATTTGTTCTTCGCACGGCCATCGCCCAACGGTTGATTCTGTCAGTGCTGTTTGTGTATAGACGGTGACCTACACCACATGCGACGTGCCTTTCAGTTGGTTCGTTTGTTTGCGATTTCTTTTTTGGTCTTAAAATCTTATTGAGATTCCATTACAAGATGTTGTCAATGTCAATTATCATTTTATGTGTTTTTTTAAAAAACTTTCATTAAGCTCTTAAAAAATCACCCTTCTGTATAAATAGTTCGGACATTCCAGATGCAGATCCACAAATGGTCCCTTTTTTCGTTTGCGTGGGTCGTCAACGATAGAGGGAGACCGTTCTTACTATTCTTTTGTTTCTCAGAGTAATTCTTATAATTTTCCGGGGGCCCAGCGCTGCAACTGCATGCGTTCCCCATTGTCACGAGCCGCTTGTTCCAAGATCCGACGCTCGCCTCCAGTTGCGCCTTAGCTGGGAACACCCGGTGATGTTGCCCAACGGTTATTTGAAGGCGCCATTAACTCGCCTTGTCATCTCGAGTATCATTGGAACTCTGTATTTAAACATGAGCCCTAGGCCGCCGTTGCAGCAACTCCACATGAAAACGAAACTTTCCACTATACACAACTCGTGGACTCGCACGGTAGCTTTCAGCTTAGCTAAGCTTCCCGTCATAACGATGAACACCACACAAGTCAGAGCTCAAAATTCCAGCCTGTGTGGTGCGCTAGTTAGGCCGTGTCTGCCGGGATAACAACACGATTAATTATGTTAGAGACCATTTAAATTTAATAGCACAGATCTAACTTACACGTTAGCGTGTATTAGCAATGGCAACTCCAAACAAGTAAAAGCGTGCTAAGTTCGGCCGGGCCGAATCTTATATACCCTCCACCATGGATCGCATTTGTCGAGTTCTTTTCCCGGAATCTCTTCTTAGGCAAAAAAGGATATAAGAAAAGAGTTGCTCTGCTATTAAAACGATATCAAGATATGGTCCGGTTCGGACCACAATTAAATTATATGTTGGAGACCTGTGTAAAATTTCAGCCAATTCGTATAAGAATTGCGCCCATTGGGGCTCACGAAATTAAATAGAGAGAGCGATTTATACGGGATCTGTATCGGGCTATAGACCGATTCAGACCATAATAAACACGTTTGTTGATGGTCATGAGAGGATCCGTCGTACAAAATTTCAGGCATATCGGATAATAATTGCGACCTCTAGGGGTCAAGAAGTCAAGATCCCAGATAGGTTTATATGGCAGCTATATCAGGTTATGAACCGATTTGAACGTTGTTGAAAGCAAAAATAAAATACGTCGTGCAAAATTTCAGCCAAATCGGATAGGAATTGCGGCCTCTAGAAGCTCAAGAAATCAAATCCCCAGATCTGTTTATATGACAGCTATATCAGGTTATGGACCGATTTCAACCATACTTGGCACAGTTATTGGATATGATAACGAAATAGTTCGTGCAAAATTTCATTTCAATCGGATGAGAATTGCGCACTCTAGAGGCTCAAGAAGTCAAGACCCAAGATCGGTTTATATGGCAGCTATATCAGGTTATGGACCGATTTGAACCATACTTGGCACAATTGTTGGACGTCATAACAAAACACGTCGCGCAAAATTTCATTTTAATCGGATGAGAATTGCGCACTCTAGAGGCTCAAGAAGTCAAGACCCAAGATCGGTTTATATGGCAGCTATATCAGGTTATGCGCCGATTTGAACCATACTTGGCACAGTTGTTGGATATAATAACGAAACACGTCGTGCAAAATTTCATTCCAATCGGATAAGAATTTCGCCTTCTAGAGGCTCAAGATGTCAAGACCCAAGATCGGTTTATATGGCAGCTATCCCAGGTTATAGACCGATTTGTATCATACTTGGCACAGTTGTTGGATACTATGAAAAAACACGTCGTGCAAAATTTCATCCCAATCGGATAAGAAATGCGCACTCTAGAGGCTCAAGAATTCAAGACCCAAGATCGGTTTATATGGCAGCTATATCAAAACATGGACCGATATGGCCCATTTACAATACCAACCGACCTACACTAATAAGAAGTATTTGTGCAAAATTTCAAGCGGCTAGCTTTACTCCTTCAGAAGTTAGCGTGCTTTCGACAGACAGACGGACGGACGGACGGACGGACGGACGGACGGACGGACGGACAGACGGACGGACATGGCTAGATCGACATAAAATGTCACGACGATCAAGAATACATATACTTTATGGGGTCTCAGACGAATATTTCGAGTAGTTACAAACAGAATGACGAAATTAGTATACCCCCCATCTTATGGTGGAGGGTATAATAAAAATCAATTGACATCACTATGGTAAAATAGGTTTCAATAATATATAAGAATGAATATTAAATTTTTTATAAGGGGTTATTTGCAACCCATATACATACCATCCTGTCGAACCTTCAGTCTGGGATTTTCCGATTATCTTTATTCTGATACACCCGACACCATGTTACCAATTTTTATACCCACCACCGACGGATGGGGGTATATTCATTTTGTCATTCCGTTTGCAACACATCGAAATATCCATTTCCGACCCTATAAAGTATATATATTCTTGATCAGCGTAAAAATCTAAGACGATCTAGACATGTCTGTCTGTCTGTCCGTCTGTCTGTTGAAATCACGCTACAGTCTTCAAAAATAGAGATATTGAGCTGAAACTTTGCACAGATTCTTTTTTTGTCCATAAGCAGGTTAAGTTCGAAGATGGGCTATATCGGACTATATCTTGATATAGCCCCCATATAGACCGATCCGCCGATTTAGGGTCTTAGGCCCATAAAAGCCACATTTATTGTCCGATTTTGCTGAAATTTGGGACAGTGAGTTGCCTTAGGCCCTTCGACATCCTCCGTCAATATGGTTTAGATCGGTCCGGATTTGGATATAGCTGCCATATAGACCGATCCTCCAATTTAGGGTCATAGGCCCACAAAAGCCACATTTATTATCCGATTTCGCTGAAATTTGGGGCAGTGAGTTGTCTTAGGCCCTTCGACATCATCCGTCAATATGGCTCAGATCGGTTTAGATTTGGATATAGCTGCCATTTAGACCGATCCTCCAAATTAGGGTCTTAGGCCCATAAAAGCCACATTTATTATCCGATTTTGCTGAAATTTGGGACAGTGAGTTGCCTTAGGCCCTTCGACATCCTCCGTCAATATGGCTCAGATCGGTTTAGATTTGGATATAGCTGCCATTTAGACCGATCCTCCAAATTAGGGTCTTAGGCCCATAAAAGCCACATTTATTGTCCGATTTTGCTGAAATTTGGTACGGTGAGTTGCCTTAGGCCCTTCGACATCCTCCGTCAATATGGCTCAGATCGGTTCAGATTTGGATATAGCTGTCCTATAGACCGATCCTACAATATAGGGTCTTAGGCCCATAAAAGCCACATTTATTATCCGATTTTGCTGAAATTTGGGACAGTGAGT
Organism: Stomoxys calcitrans; assembly: GCF_963082655.1. Classification (NCBI taxonomy): domain Eukaryota; kingdom Metazoa; phylum Arthropoda; class Insecta; order Diptera; family Muscidae; genus Stomoxys; species Stomoxys calcitrans. The sequence continues at coordinate 97,954,798 of NC_081552.1, read as the reverse complement.
TGCCTTAGGCCCTTCGACATCCTCCGTCAATATGGTTTAGATCGGTCCGGATTTGGATATAGCTGCCATATAGACCGATCCTCCAATTTAGGGTCATAGGCCCACAAAAGCCACATTTATTATCCGATTTTGCTGAAATTTGGGGCAGTGAGTTGTCTTAGGCCCTTCGACATCATCCGTCAATATGGCTCAGATCGGTTTAGATTTGGATATAGCTGCCATTTAGACCGATCCTCCAAATTAGGGTCTTAGACCCATAAAAGCCACATTTATTATCCGATTTTGCGGAAATTTGGGACAGTGAGTTGTGTTAGGCCCTTCAACATTCTCCGTCAATTTGGCTTAGATCGGTTCAGATTTGGATATAGCTGCCACATAGACAGATCTCTCGGTTTTAGGTTTTGCCTAAATAATAAATAACAAGTAAAAGCGTGCTAAGTTCGGCCGGGCCGAATCTTATATACCCTCCACCATGGATCGCATTTGTCAAGTTCTTTTCCCGGCATCTCTTCTTAGGCAAAAAAGGATATAAGAAAAGGTTTGCTCTGCTGTTAGAGCGATATCAAGATATGGTCCGGTTCGGACCACAATTAAATTATATGTTGGAGACCTGTGTAAAATTTCAGCCAATTCGTATAAGAATTGCAAATCCCCAGATCTGTTTATATGACAGCTATATCAGGTTATGGACCGATTTCAACCATACTTGGCACAGTTGTTGGATATCACATTCATTCAAATCGGATAAGAATTGTGCCCTCTAGAGGCTCAAGAAGTCAAGACCCAAGATCAGTTTATATGGCAGCTATATCAGGTTATTTACCGATTTAAACCATACTTGGCGCAGTTGTTGGATATAATAACAAAAACGTCGTGCAAAATTTCAGCCAAATCGGATAGGAATTGCGCCCTCTAAAAGCTCAAGAAGTCAAATCCCCAGATCTGTTTATATGACACCTATATCAGGTTATGGACCGATTTCAACCATACTTGGCACAGTTATTCGATATCATAACAAAACACGTAGTGCAAAATTTCATTCAAATCGGATAAGAATTGCGCCCTCTAGAGGCTCAAGAAGTCAAGACCCAAGATCGGTTTATATGGCAGCTATATCAGGTTATGGGCCGATTTGAACCATACTTGGCGCAGTTGTTGGATATAATAACAAAACACGTCGTGCAAAATTTCATTCAAATCGGATAAGAATTGTGCCCTCTAGAGGCTCAAGAAGTCAAGACCCAAGATCAGTTTATATGGCATCTATATCAGGTTATGTACCGATTTAAACCATACTTGGCACAGTTGTTGGTTATTATAACAAAACACGTCGTGCGAAATTCCATTCCATTCGGATAAGAATTGCGCACTCTAGAGGCTCAAAAAGTCAAGACCCAAGATCGGTTTATATGGCAGCTATATCAGGTTATGCGCCGATTTGAACCATACTTTGCACAATTGTTGGATATCATAACAAAACACGTCGTGCAAAATTTCATTTCAATCGGATAAGAATTGCGCACTCTAGAGGCTCAAGAAGTCAAGACCCAAGATCGGTTTATATGGCAGCTATATCAGGTTATGAACCGATTTGAACCATACTTGGCACAGTTGTTGGATATAATAACAAAAAACGTCGTGCAAAATTTCATTCTGATCGGATAAGAATTGCGCACGCTAGAGGCTCAAGAATTCAAGACCCAAGATCGGTTTATATGGCAGCTATATCAAAACATGGAACGATATGGCCCATTTACAATACCAACCGACCTTCACTAATAAGAAGTATTTGTGCAAAATTTCAAGCGGCTAGCTTTACTCCTTCGGAAGTTAGCGTGCTTTCGACAGACAGACGGACGGACGGACGGACGGACAGACGGACGGACATGGCTAGATCGACATAAAATTTCACGACGATCAAGAATATATATACTTTATGGGGTCTCAGACGAATATTTCGAGTAGTTACAAACAGAATGACGAAATTAGTATACCCCCCATCTTATGGTGGAGGGTATAAAAATCAACTATAATTGGGGCTTTATTTCGTTTTTATACCCTCCACCATAGGATGGGGGGTATACTAATTTCGTCATTCTGTTTGTAAATACTCGAAATATTCTTCTGAGACCCAATAAAGTATATGTATTCTTGATCGTCGCGACATTTTATGTCAATCTAGCCATGTCCGTCCGTCTGTCTGTCGAAAGCACTCTAACTTCCGAAGGAGTAAAGCTAGCCGCCTGAAATTTTGCACAAATACTTCTTATTAGTGTAGGTCGGTTGGTATTGTAAATGGGCCATATCGGTCCATGTTTTGATATAGCTGCCATATAAACCGATCTTGGGTCTTGACTTCTTGAGTCTCTAGAGGGCGCAATTCTTATCCGATGTGAATGAATTTTTGCACGAAGGATTTTGTTATGATGTCCAACAACTGTGCCAAGTATAGTTCAAATCAGTTCATAACCTGTTATAACTGTCATATAAACAGATCTGGGGCCTTGACTTCGTGAGCTTCTAGAGGGCGCAATTCCTATCCGATTTGGCTGAAATTTTGCATGACGTATTTTATTTTAACTTGCAACAACTGTGTCAAATAAGCTTTAAATCGGTTCATAACCTGATGTAGCTGCCATATAAACCGATTTGGGATCTTGACTTCTTGAGCCTCTAGAGATCGCAATTATTATCTGATTTGCCTGAAAATTTGTACGACGGATCCTCTCTTGACCATCAACATACGTGTATTATGATCTGAATCGGTCTATAGCCTGATAAAGATCCCATATAAATCCCAAAGGGCGCAATTCTTATTCGAATTGGCTGACATTTTACACAGGTCTCCAAACAAATAATTTAATTGTGGTCCAAACCGGAACACATCTTGTTATCGCTCTAATAGCAGAGCTAATCGTTTCTTATTCCATGGTGGAGGGTATATAAGATTCGGCCAGACCGAACTTAGCACGCTTTTACTTGTTTGAATTTTTATTTAATTTCCAGTGTGGGGGCCTTATTTCATACCGCTATGTGTTGTTTACTGAGGCGGCAGCCCTTTGCGATGAACCACGCACGCACAACCGGTTGCCATTGGACTGATGCTATATGGTTTTGTGGTCTGGTGAAAAGCGTTTCAAATATTCAATATTCAACCGGATCCAAGAGATGGTTTGTTTGGACATTATAACAGCGCTGAAAGCGACACCATCTGATACACTGAATTTAATGCTAAATCTAATGCCTCTGGACATTGTGGCGAGATAAATTACTGCGACCACTGCTGTGAGGCAAAGTGAGCTTTGTCTTTGGTTATGTGGCGGCTACGGACACTGTGTTATCCTTGATACAATGCTCGATTTTCCAGGTAATGTTAAGTACACATTGTCTGAGCCGCTTTTTGATAAAAAAAAGTACTATATCACTATTCCTGATAGAACCGATTGGAACTACAATATCCCTAGACGAGCAGATGGGTTTTGAGGTGTATTCTGAAGAACTAGGACTGATTATATCGAGAAGATAATCAAACAGAGGTCTTTGCAATTAAAAAAGTTCTGAAATTGCTCAGATATACTTGTAGTGTCATCACTATGATTGGCATAAATATCTTTCCAGACAGCCAGGCAGCGACTAAATCTCTTAGGAACACGTTTCTGAATTAAAAAAACCGCCCTCGATTGTTGCAGATCTGTCAACGATGTGGCTGAACAGTCCAAAATCCATCTGTTCTAGTACCGGGCCACAGAAATATCCCAGGGAATTGTAGAGCTGATGAGATTGTGCGACAAGGAACTAGCTTACACATCCCAGGAGAACTGGAATCTGTGAGTATACTTCTAGCGACATATAGGCAAAATCTTCAGGATCAGGCCCGAAAGGGAAAAAATGACAGATGGTCACAAATTGCAGGTTGTGAACATTCCAAAATTATATGGCCCAATCGAGACTTAAAGAGGTCTACTGCTTTGCTGTCGCTAGCTATATCAGACATCTTAGTCATTGTTTCTAACACAACGACAGGCAGTGGCCTGCTCGGTAAACATGCATACAGACTGAAGGTAGCTAGTAACGACTTTTGCAGAAGCTATGAGGACGTGGAGAGAGAAGAGACTTTAGAACATCTGCTGTGTGTGTGTTCCGCATTGGAAGTCAGAAGGAGTTCCAGGTTCTCATTTCTTTAGCGGTTGTGAACATTCTCAAGTTGTTAGGCTTCTTAAATTGATCTGAATGGTTCAACAGTGGAACTAGAAGGCATCTTCCTTCTCCTGCTCCTGTGATCTCACAAAGGACGAAAACATCTAAGTGAGTCTGATGGCAGATATAATAAACCTAACCTAACCTAATATTGGTCAGTTTGTTCACGAAGATTACATCCAGGTTAATTGCTGAGGAAAACCTCAAATTTCTGCACTCTGATTGGCCGAATTAATACATACGTGCTAGACTTGGCTTTCGTAACTAATAAATATCTCACTGACTCTAAATGGATGAATTCTGCGATCTTCAGCATATTTTCAAAGGAGCACTTACTACCACAACCGTTAGTATAGACTGTCGTCTTCAGCTAAGGGGAATGTCTCTTTCCTTTTCTTCTTCTTAAGAACGCAAATTTTTGGATAAGTAAAGCAGGCCACTCAAAATGTTACATAAATACGAGTACTTCTTATTGATGTAGGTCAGTTGGGATCGTCAATGAGCCAAGTCGTTCCAGGTTTAGATTAAGCTCCCATATAAACTGGCCTCCCCCTTTCACTTCTAGAGTCTCTAAAAGTCGCAATTCTTGTGTAATGTGGCTGACATTCGGCATGACCTTCAACATCTATACTAAGTATAGCTCTAATCAATCCATAACAAATATAGTTTCTATCTATACCAATGTCAATTTGACTTCTAGAACACCTTCAGGAACCAATTCTAATCCAAATATATAAAACTCAACTTTGGGGATTTCTTGTTACGACCTCGCATTGACCATGCAAAGAAACAGGTTTTTACATGTTTAGTCTAAAGATTATTTGTGCACGTATATCACTGACAAAGAGTGTATTGCAACTAAGATTGCAATATCTTCACCTCCAAAGGGACTGAATTTATTAGTCTCTGCTTTATAGGTTAGATTACTGGTTGTTTTGATATATTTTGATCCGCGAGAAAAATGTAGGTTGAAGTAGACATTCTACTTTGGCAAGTACAAACTTTAGCTGATATGGAGAAGTCCGTTCTTGCTTATGGCTGTTTATGAGAGGAGTTTTCCCTTTTTTCTGGATAAGTTGTTCGATAAATAGGTTCGGTAAATAGGAACTATAGTTCCAAGATAAATAAGTGAAAAAAAGTGTAAAGCACCCTATGAATAATACAAAGTAGAATCTCTTCTATGGTCACCCTACAAGCAAATCCTATTTCCTGCTTCAAGATGAAATGAAACAAGTAAAAGCGTGCTAAGTTCGGCCGGGCCGAATCTTATATACAATCCACCATGGATCGCATTTGTCGAGTTCTTTTCCCGGCATCTCTTCTTAGGCAAAAAAGGATATAAGAAAAGAGTTGCTCTGCTATTAAAACGATATCAAGATATGGTCCGGTTCGGACCACAATTGAATTATATGTTGGAGACCTGTGTAAAATTTCAGCCAATTCGTATAAGAATTGCGCCCATTGGAGCTCACGAAGTAAAATAGAGAGAACGATTTATATGGGATCTGTATCGGGCTATAGACCGATTCAGACCATAATAAACACGTTTGTTGATGGTCATGAGAGGATCCATCGTACAAAATTTCAGGCATATCGGATAATAATTCCGACCTCTAGGGGTAAAGAAGTCAAGATCCCAGATCGGTTTATATGGCAGCTATATCAGGTTATGAACCGATTTGAACCTTATTTGACACAGTTGTTGAAAGTAAAAATAAAATACGTCATGAAAAATTTCAGCCAAATCGGATAGGAATTGCGCCCTCTAGAAGGTCAAGAAGTCAAATCCCCAGATCTGTTTATATGACAGCTATATCAGGTTATGGACCGATTTCAACCATACTTGGCACAGTTGTTGGATATCATAGCGAAATACTTCGTGCAAAAATTCATTCAAATCGGATAAGAATTGCGCCCTCTAGAGGCTGAAGAAGTCAAGACAAAAGATCGGTTTATATGGCAGCTATATCAGGTTATGGGCCGATTTGAACCATACTTGGCACAGTTATTGGATATCATAACAAAACACGTCGTGCGAAATTCCATTCCAATCGGATTAGAATTGCGCCCTCTAGAGGGTCAAGAAGTCAAGACCCAAGATCGGTTTATATGGCAGCTATATCAGGTTATGGACCGATTTGAACCATCCTTGGCACTGTTGTTGGATATAATAACAAAACACGTCGTGCAAAATTTCATTTCAATCGGATAAGAATTGCGCACTCTAGAGGCTCAAGAAGTCAAGACCCAAGATCGGTTTATATGGCAGCTATATCAGGTTATGGACCGATTTGAACCATACTTGGCACACAGCGAAATTCCATTCCAATCGGATTAGAATTGCGCCCTCTAGAGGGTCAAGAAGTCAAGACCCAAGATCGGTTTATATGGCAGCTATATCAGGTTATGGACCGATTTAAACCATACTTGGCACTGTTGTTGGATATAATAACAAAACACGTCGTTCAAAATTTCATCCCAATCGGATAAGAATTGCGCACTCTAGAGGCTCAAGAAGTCAAGACCCAAGATCGGTTTATATGGCAGCTATATCAAAACATGGACCGATATGGCCCATTTACAATACCAACCGACCTACACTAATAAGAAGTATTTGTGCAGAATTTCAAGCGGCTAGCTTCACTCCTTCGGAAGTTAGCGTGCTTTCGACAGACAGACGGACGGACGGACGGACGGACGGACGGACGGACGGACAGACGGACGGACATGGCTAGATCGACATAAAATGTCACGACGATCAAGAATATATATACTTTATGGGGTCTCAGACGAATATTTCGAGTAGTTACAAACAGAATGACGAAATTAGTATACCCCCCATCTTATGGTGGAGGGTATAAAAATAAAAAACGCATTTATTGTCCGATGTTGCCGAAATTTGGGACAAAGAGTTATGTTAAGCCCCTTCACATATTTCTGCAATTTGGTCTAGATCGATCAAGATTTGCATATAGCTGCCATATAGACCGATCTCTCTATTTTAAGTCTTGGCCCCATAAAAGGCACATTTTTACTCCGATTGCACTGAAATTTGACACACTGATTTATATTATGCTCTTCGACATCCGTGTCGTATATAGTTCAGATCGGTTTATTTTTAGATATAACTTCTAAAAAGACCAATATTTTGTTATATACAATTGAACAATAACTTTTACTTATTAGTATTTGGTCTAAATCGGAACATGTATTGATATAGCTGCTATGGGGCATAAGGTATGCAATTTTCACCGAATTTTGATAAAAGGTGGTTTACATATATATCCGAGGTGGTGGGTATCCAAAGTTCGGCCCGGCCAAACTTAACGCCTTTTTATACCCTCCACCATAAGATGGGTGGTATACTAATTTCGTCATTCTGTTTGTAACTACTCGAAATATTCGCCTGAGACCCCATAAAGTATATATATTCTTGATCGTCGCGACATTTTATGTCGATCTAGCCATGTCCGTCCGTCCGTCCGTCTGTCTGTCGAAAGCACGCTAACTTCCGAAGGAGTAAAGCTAGCCGCTTGAAATTTTGCACAAATACTTCTTATTAGTGTAGGTCGGTAGGTATTGTAAATGGGCCAAATCGGTCCATGTTTCGATATAGCTGCCATATAAACCGATCTTGGGTCTTGACTTCTTGAGCCTCTACAGTGCGCAATTCTTATCCGATTGGAATGAAATTTTGCACGACGTGTTTTGCTATGAAATCCAACAACTGTGCCAAGTATAGTTCAAATCGGTCCATAACCTGATATAGCTGCCATATAAACCGATCTTGGGTCTTGATTTCTTGAGCCTCTAGAAGGCGCAATTCTTATCCGACCAGAATAAAATTTTGCACGACGTGTTTTGTTATTATATCCAACAAATGTGCCAAGTATGGTTTAAATCGGTCCATAACCTGATATAGCTGCCATATAAACCGATCTTGGGTCTTGACTTCTTGAGCCTCTAGAGTGCGCAATTCTTATCCGATTGGAATGAAATTTTGCACGACGTGTTTTGCTATGATATCCAACAACTGTGCCAAGTATAGTTCAAATCGGTCTATAACCTGATATAGCTGTTAAATAAACCGATCTTGGGTCTTGACTTCTTGAGCCTCCAAAGTGCGCAATTCTTATCCGATTGGAATGAATTTTTTGCACGACGTTTTTTGTTATGATATCCAACATCTGTGCCAAGTATGGTTCAAATCGGTCCATAACCTGATATAGCTGCCATATAAACCGATCTTGGGTCTTGACTTCTTGAGCTTCTGGAGGGCGCAATTCCTATCCGATTTGGCTGAAATTTTGCATGACGTATTTTATTTTTACTTTCAACTGTGTCAAATAAGGTTCAAATCGGTTCATAACCTGATATAGCTGCCATATAAACCGATCTGGGATCTTGACTTCTTGACCCCTAGAGGTCGCAATTATTATCCGATATGCCAGAAATTTTGTACAACGGATCCTCTCATGACCATCAAAAAACGTGTTTATTATGGTCTGAATCGGTCTATAGCCCGATACAGATCCCATATAAATCGTTCTCTTTATTTTACTTCGTGAGCCCCAATGGGCGCAATTCTTATACGAATTGGCTGAAATTTTACACAGGTCTCCAACATATAATTTAATTGTGGTCCGAACCGGACCATATCGTTTTAATAGCAGAGCAACTCTTTTCTTATATCCTTTTTTGCCTAAGAAGAGATGCCGGGAAAAGAACTCGACAAATGCGATCTATGGTGGAGGGTATATAAGATTCGGCCCGGCCGAACTTAGCACGCTTTTACTTGTTACTTGTTCATTTCTGCTTCCCTCTAACGAAATTCCTTTATATTAAAAATCCATTACACCTGAACGTACATTCACGCATACCGTCCCTCCAAACATTTGGAAGTGACTTTCTCACTCCCTCCCAGAATAGTCACTTTTTAGGTCCTTTTGTATGATAGTTTGTAGAGATCTCAAGATTTACAACAACAAAATACATTACTGTCGGAATTCTATCATTCATGTTTCGCTTAGTTTCTCATAATCAACTGTTATTGCAACAAATTTAAAAATAGATTTTTTGTTGTTGTTTTGGATGCTAACTCAAAAAACCTCAAACAAGAGAATGTATGTTAACTTAGCCTTCTGTAATGAAGAAAGGCCGGTAGCACAGAGGGATAGCATACGCCTCACAATCGTAAGGTTGGCTGTTCAAATCCCAGTCAGGGAAAATCATTGCAAATAAAATCTTCGATAAATAATCTTGATTTGGAAAAGAAATAAATTAGAAAGAGAAATAAAAATTAGCCTCACTCTAAAAGGTAAAAAAAAACATTTGGCAAATAAAAATTTATTTTTATAAATGACGTTGATAATCGAATTTTACACTTTTTTTAGTCCCTATTTGGTCACTCATGGGTATATATCGCCAAGTGGCACGTTTTCTCCCGTACCGAGACACTAATAAGAGTAAAAAATGATATCGCCTGAGATTGTTTTCAACTTCCTTGAGTGCAGATTTAGTGACTCGCACGATAGAAAATGTTTGGAGGGGTGCCATAAAATGTGAATGCACGCGACGAAGGTGTGAGTTTGTTGTTGTCCGTGTATGAGAGGGGTTATCTCTGTTTCCAGAACATCTGCTTTGCAGTATGTGTGTGTGTGTGTTTGTGTCGTTGAACAACAGTAAAATAACAAGTCAGGTGTTTTATTGTGTTACTTTTGATGTTGTCTTCGTGTTTTGTGCCCAAGCACAGAGTTCATTTTATCCTGACTGACTTATCACATCCTTCGTCTCAACGCGTTTTACTACCCCCTTCTGTAGACAAAGCTTTCAAAGCATATCGTCGTTTTTCACATGCTACAGAGGGATAAACACAACCTGTTCAAAAAACATCATCATTCATCATAAAAGTTAAAAATATGTCATCCCTTTGTTTACTTTATGCTCCCCCATGTCACTCCCAAACCAATCGGTTGGCTCTCTGCTCTAAAACAAACGCCCCACTACCACTTACAATTTTATTTCATTATGTGCAAAGCAAGCAGCAAAAACAACAAACTTGCCATTATTATGCCATAAACCAGGAAGTAGGTGTGGGCATGCTGAGAGTGAGCCCCAAAATATGCTGAATGTAATCCGTAGACAGATAATTAAGATATTTTTGGCATGAACGAAAGTACTTGTACCTCAGGTTGCTGTAAAATGTCAAGCTTGTGCTTGATGCACTCTAATAAGGAATAAGTAAAAAGGTATTAACTTTGTGTACCCACCACCTTGAATATATATATATATATATATATATATATATATATATATATATATATATATATATATATATATATATATATATATATATATATATATATATATATATATATATATATATATATATATAAATTCACAACATTTTGTCATAGTACGGTGAACAAGTAAAACATATACGACACGGATATCGAAAAGCCTTACATAAGTCCCTGTTCCAAATTTCGGCGAAATCGGACAATAAATGCTCCTTTTATGGGCCCAATACCTCAAATCGAGAGATCGGTCTATATGGCAGCTTTATCCAAATCTAAACCGATCTGGCCCAAATTGCAGAAAGATGTAGAAGGGCGTAACATAACTCACCGTCCCAATTTTTGGCAAAATCGGACAAAAAATGCGCCTTTTAAGGGCCCAAAACCTCAAATCGAGAGATCGGTCTATATAGCAGCTATATCCAAATCTGGACCGATCTGAAAAAAAATTGGAGAAGAATGTCGAAGGGCTTAATAAAACTTGCTGTCCCATATTTCGGCGACATCGGACAATAAATGCGCCTTTTATGGCCCCAAATTTTGAAATCGAGAGATCGGTCTATATGGCAGCTTTATCCAAATCTGAACCGATCTGGCCCAAATTGCAGAAAGATTTAGAAGGGCGTAACATTACTCACTGTCCCAAATTTTGACAAAATCGGACTATAAATTCGCCTTTTGTGGGCCCAAAACTTTTAATCGAGAAATCGGTCAATATGGCAGCTATATCCAAATCTGAACCGATGTGTGCCATATTGCAGAAGTATGTGGAGGGGCTAAGCATAACTTACTGTCCCAAATTTCGGCGACATCGGACAATAAATGCGCCTTTTATGGGCCAAAAACCTCAAATCGAGAGATCGGTCTATACAGCAGCTATATCCAAATTGAAGAAGGATGTCGACTGTACCAACGCAACTCACTCTCCGAAATTTTAGCGAAATCGGATAATAAATGTGGCTTTAATGGGCCTAAGACCCTAAATCGGCGGATCGGTCTATATGGGGGCTATATCAAGACATAGTCCGATATAGCTCATCTTCGAACTTAATCTGCTTATGGACAAAAAAAGAATCTGTGCAAAATTTCAGCTCAATATTTCTATTTTTAAAGACTAACTGAGGGACAGACGGACGGACATGGCTAGATCGTCTTAGATTTTTACGCTGATCAAGAATATATATATTTTACTTTGTAGTGTCGGAAATGGATATTTCGATGTGTTGCAAACCGAATGGCAAAATGAATATTGCCCCATCATTCGGTGGTGGGTATACAAATACAACATTTATGAACCCATAGCAGCTATATCTATATCTATCGGGAGATCGGTATATGTTAATGTCAGCTATATCTAAATATAGACCGATCTGAACCATATAAGGCAAGAATGTCGAAGAGCTACAAAGGACTCACTGTGCAAATCTTAGCGAAATCGGACATAAATGCGCCTTTTCTAGATCCAAGGCCTAAAATATTTCATCTGATATACCCTTTTAAAGCTGTAGATGCAACAATTGTGATACGATCTTTAAAAAAATTTTCATGAGGTTTTGTTTGACGCTTTAATACGTGTCCGAAATTTCATCAAAATCGGATCAGATTTAGAAATAGCCCCTATATATATCTTTCATCCGATATGGAATTTTAGGGCTGTAGAAGCCACAATTTTGTTCCGATCTTTACAAAATTTTTCTATTTGATGTCCCAAGTTGTGTGCAACATTTCATCAAAATCGGTTGAAATTTATATGCAGCTCCCATATATATTGTTTAACCGATATTCGCTTTTTAAAACTGCTATAGAATTTGGGTCTAATTTTCAGTTAGTATACAAAATTAAAGTCTGCCCAGATTAAGCCATAGGTTATAGATAAATAGTCGGCTGCGCCCGACTTTAGCCTTTCCTTACTGGTTCAACATCAGCCCTGTTTGTGACCATGACCTGACGGGAGAAAAATACGAGCAGACTTAGGATATTTTATACGAGTTCTTAGAGAGACCGCTATATGTTGGAGACCTGTGTAAAATGTCGGCCAATTCGAATAAGAATTGCGTAAATTGGGGCTCAGGAAGTAAAATAGAGAGATAGATTTATATGGGAGCTGTATCGGGTTAAAGACCGATTCAGACCATAATTAACACGTATCTTGATGGTCATGAAAGGGTCCGTCATACAAAAATTTCTGGCAAATCGGATAATAATTGCAACCACTAGAGGCTCAAGAAGTCAAGACCCAAGATCGGTTTATATGGCAGCTATATTAGGTTATGGACCGATTTGAACCATGCTTGGCACAGTTGTTGGATATCATAACAAAACACGTCGTGCAAAGTTTTTATACCCTCCCCCATTGGATGGGGGTATACTAATTTCGTCATTCTGTTTGTAACTACTCGAAATATTCGTCTGTGACCCCACAAAGTAAATATATTCTTGATTGTCGTGACATTTTATGTCGATCTAGCCATGTCCGTCCGTCTGTCTGTCGAAAGCACGCTAACTTCCGAAGGAGTAAAGCTAGCCGCTTGAAATTTTGCGCAAATACTTCTTATTAGTGTAAGTCGGTTGGTATTGTAAATGGGCCAAATCGGTCCATGTTTTAATATAGCTGCCATATAAACCGATCTTGGGTTTTGACTTCTTGAGCCTCTAGAGGTCGCAACTTTCGAAGAAGTAAAGCTATCTGCTTGAAATTTTACACAAATACTTCTTATTAGTGTAGGTCGGTTGGCATTGCAAAATGGGTCAAATCGGTGCATGGTTTGATATAGCTGCCATATAAACCGATTTTGGGTCTTGACTTCTTGAGCTTCTATAGTGCGCAATTCTTATCCGATTGAAATGAAATTTTGCACGACGTGTTCTGTTATAATATCCAACAACTGTGCCAAGTATGGCTCAAGTCAGTCTATAACCTGATATAGCTGCCATATAAACCGATCTCGGGTCTTGACTTCTTGAGCCTCTAGAGTGCGCAGTTCTAATTTGATTGGAATGAGATTTTGCAAGACATATTTTATTCTGACTTTCAACAATTGTGTCAAATAAGTTTCAAATCGGCCCATAACCTGATATAGCTGCCACATAACCGATCTTGGGTCTTGACTTCTTGAGCCTCTAGAGTGCGCAATTCTTATCCGATTGGAATGAAATTTTGCACATAGTATTTTGTTATGATATCCAACAACAGTGCCAAGTATAGTTCAAATCGGTTCATAACCTGATATAGCTGTCATATAAACAGATCTGGGGAATTGACTTCTTGAGCTTCTAGAGGGCGCAATTCCTATCCGATTTGGCTGAAATTTTGCACGACGTATTTTATTCTTTTTTTATACCCACCACCGAAGGGCGGGAGTATATTCTTTTTGTCATTCCGTTTGCAACACATCGAAATATCCATTTCCGACCCTATAAAGTATATATATTCTTGATCAGCGTAAAAATCTAAGACGATCTAGACATGTCCGTCCGTCTGTCTGTTGAAATCACGCTACAGCCTTTAAAAATAGAGATATTGAGCTGAAACTTTGCACGGATTCTTTTTTTTGTCCATAAGCAGGTTAAGTTCGAAGATGGGCTATATCGGACTATATCTTGATATAGCCCCAATATAGACCGATCGGCCGATTTTGGGTCTTAGGCCCATAAAAGCCACATTTATTATCCGATTTTGCTGAAATTTTGGACAGTGAGTTGTGTTAGGCCTTTCGACATCCTCCGTGAATTTGGCTCAGATCGGTCCAGATTTGGATATAGCTGCCATAAAGACCGATCATCCGATTTAGGGTCTAAGTCCCATAAAAGCCACATTTATTATCCGATTTCGCTGAAATTTAGGACAGTGAGTTGTGTTAGGCCCTTCGACATCTTCCATGAATTTGGCTCAGATCGGTCCAGATTTGGATATAGCTGCCATATAGACCGATCATCCGATTTAGGGTCAATGTCCCATAAAAGCAACATTTATTATCCGATTTCGCTGAAATTTGGGACAGTGAGTTGCGTTAGGCCCTTCGACATCCTCCGTCAATTTGGCTCAGATCGGTCTAGATTTGGATATAGCTGCCATATAGACCGATATGCCAATTTAGGGTCTTAGGCCCATAAAAGCCACATTTATTATCCGATTTTGCTGAAATTTGGAACAGTGGGTTGTGTTAGGCCTTTGGACATCCTCCGTGAATTTAGCTCAGATCGGTCCAGATTTGGATTAAGCTGCCATATAGACCGATCATCCGATTTAGGGTCTAAGTCCCTTAAAAGCCACATTTATTATCCGATCTTTCTGAATGGGACAGTGAGTTGTGTTATGCCTTTCGACATCTTTCTTCAATTTGGCCCAGATCGGTTCAGATTTGGATATAGCGCCATATAGACCGATTTCTTGATTTATGGTTTTGGGCCCATAAAATACTTATATATTATCCGATGTCGCCAAAATTTGGGACAGTGAGTAAAGTTAAACCCCTTGACACACTTGTGCAATATCGCACAAATCGCTTCAGATTTGGATATAGCTGCCATATTGACCGATATCTACGTTTTAGGTTTTGGGGCCATAAAAGACGCATTTATTGTCCGATGTCGCTGAAATTTGAGGCAGTGAGTTTGGTTAGGCTCTTCGAAGTCCTTCTTCAATTTTGCCCAGATCGGTCGAGATTTGAATATAGCTGCCATATAGACCGATATCGCGATTTAAGGTCTTGGCCCCATAAAATGCGCATTTATAATCCGATTTCACTGAAATTGGACACAGTGTATATGGTTCAGATCGGTTTATTTTTATACCCTCCACCATAAGATGGGGGAATACTAATTTCGTCATTCTGATTGTAACTACTCGAAATATTCGTCTGAGACCCCATAAAGTATATATATTCTTGATCGTCGTGAAAATTTATGTCGATCTAGCCATGTCCGTCCGTCTGTCCGTCCGTCCGTCCGTCCGTCTCTCTGTCGAAAGCACGCTAACTTCCGAAGGAGTAAAGCTAGCCGCTTGACATTTTGCACAAATACTTCTTATTAGTGTAGGTCGGTTGGTGTTGCAAATGGGCCATATCGGTCCATGTTTAGATATAGCTGCCATATAAACCGATCTTGGGTCTTGACTTCTTGAGCCTCTAGAGTGCGCAATTCTTATCCGATTGGGATGAAATTTTGCACGACGTGTTTTGTTATGATATCGAACAACTGTACCAACTATGGTTCAAATCGGTCCACAACCTAATATAGCTGCCATATAAACCGATCTGGGGTCTTGACTTCTTGAGCCTCTAGAGTGCGCAATTCTTATCCGATTGGGATGAAATTTTGCACAACGTGTTTTGTTACGATATCCAATAACTGTGCCAAGTATGGTTCAAATCGGTCCATAACCGATCTTGGGTCTTGACTTCTTGAGCCTCTAGAGGGCGCAATTATTATCAGATTTGCCTGAAATTTTGTACGACGGATTCTTTCATGACCATCAACATACGTGTTTATTATGGTCTGAATCGGTCCATAGCCCGATACAGCTCCCATATAAATCGATCTCTCTATTTCACTTCTTGAGCCCCAATTGGCTCAATTCTTATTCGAATTGGCTGTCATTTTACACAGGTCTCCAACATAAAATTTAATTGTGGTCCAAACCGGACCAAATCTTGATATCGCTCTAATAGCAGAGCAAATCTTTTCTTATATCCTTTTTTGCCTAAGAAGAGATGCCGGGAAAAGAACTCGACAAATGCGATCCATGGTGGAGGGTATATAAGATTCGGCCCGGCCGAACTTATCACGCTTTTACTAGTTTTTATGCTCAACACCATAGGATGGGAGTATACAAATCTAGTCATTCCGTTTGTAATACTTCCAAATATTCATCCATAAGGTATATATATTTTTAATCGTCCCGACATTCTGATTCGATCTGACAATATCCGTCTATCTGTAGAAATCACGATAGCGGTCGAACGCGTAAAGCTAGCCGATTGAAATTTGCATAAATACTAAATATTGATGTAGGTCGTTGCGGATTGCAAATGGGCCACATCGGTTGAGTTGCCTTTTTGAGCACCTGGAAGCCGCAATTTTTCCCCTATTTGGCTGACGTTTAGCATGTGGTGTTGTGTTATGACTAGCAACAACTGGGCCAAGTACGGTCCGAATCTGTCTATAGCCAGATATGGCTCCCATATAAACCGATCTCCCGATTTAACTTCTTTAACTTTTACAAGCCGCAATTTTTGTCCGATTTGTTTGAAAATTTGCATGTAGTTTTCTGTTATGACGTGTAACATCTGTGCTACTGTCCAAATCGGTCTATAACCTGATATAGCTCTCATATAAACCATCTCCCGATTTGACTTCTTGAGCCCCTAGAAACTGCAATTTTCGTCTGATTGGGCTGAAATTTATCATGTGGTGTTCTGTTATGACTACCAAAAATTATGAGCTCTTGCAAGCCACAATTGCTGTCGGATTTGGCTGAAACCTTGCATGTGATGTTCTGTTTGGACTTCCAACAACTGTGCCAAGAATGGTTTAAATCAGTCTACAGGTTGGCTGATGAATATTGCTACAATGATGAATATTGCTACATTTTTTTTTCGGTGTATGGAATACATTTTTCTTTTATTCATGTTAAATTAAATTATTAAATTAATTATTAAATTATTATTAATTAATTAATTAATTAATTAAATTAATTATTAAATTATTATTATTAAATAGAAAAAAAGTTATTACATTTTTTTTTGGTAGCGGCTTTCATCAGCCACCCTGTATATCCTGATTTAGCTCCCATATAAACCTGTCTCGATTATCCCTGCTCGGCTAGTAGAAGCTTTAATTTTTGATTGTTTGGAAGAAATTTGGTATGTAGAATAAATTGATGCCTTTCAACTAAATTTATTTTGTTTAAATTCTTAGCAGAATCCTTTCGACAGACGAAGATTACGCTATACAAGACCCTGATACTACCCGTGTTGTTATACGGTTCCGTGCCATGAGTTCTTGTAAAAGCAGACTACGCAGTGACTGGAGTGTTCAATAGAAAGATTATTCGTAAAATTTATGGACCAGTTGGCATTGATGGAGAGTATAGGCGTCGTGCAACAGGTAAGTGCATTCCAACAAGAAACAATTGAGTACACTACTGTCAAAATCAGAATTTAGTGCAAATCTGATTTCGAGTTTGTTACTAGTTCGTGCCATTTTTCGTTGTTTGTGTGTGTTATGGTTCTTAGCTTTAACACAACCGAAGTGCCACAATTTAGGCAAGATTGGTCAATAAATGCGTTTGCAGTTGCTCTGGAATTGAGAATCAAGCAATATACCTATATGACAGCTATATCTAAATCTGAACCAATTTTAATGAAATTTACCAGTAATATTAAGAGTCATAAGAAAATCCTTCCGGCAAAATTTCGAGAGAATCGTTTTACAAATGAGCATTTTATATTTCTGAAAATTGGACGAACATATACATGGGAGCTATATCTAAATCTGAACCGATTTCGAGCAAACTCAGATATTGTGGTAGTAAATATATATAGCAGCCAGGGACGTTAAGAATTATGTCGTCTTAAAGAGCCCTTTTCAAATTCAGATGTGTGCTTTACAACTTAATCTAGTTGCAATAGTTGTAAAGGGCCATGATCCATTTGACATATCCTGCTGATGATTTTTCTTGGTCGAAAATGAAATCTTGGTACAGGAAACCAGTCAAATGCTCCTAGCAATAACACACTCTTTTCTGACTTCTAAATATGTTTTGCTATACTATTCTTTGAATATAAAAAGGATTCCGGAAATCTTTCTCCTAAGAATTTTGAAAAATTTTTTTGTTTCATATTTGGGATATAAAAAATTGCCGACTTTCTACAAGACAATTTTCCCTCAAATCATGATGGGAAAAATTGTAGTAACTGGTTTCAGTCGTCCAATCTATTGAGTTGTCTAAAAAGTAATTGCGGATTTTTTAAAAGAAAGTAAATGCATTTTTAATAAAACATAGAATGAACTTTAATCAAATATATAATTGCCATTTTGTTCGATAACCTCTTGCCATCTTCCTGGCAAATTTATTTATTCCACTCTCATAGAACTTCTGGCCTTTATCTGCAAAGAAACTGAACCAAGTGCGATTTTAAAGCCTCATCATTGCCGAAAGTTTTACCATTTAAGGAGTTCTGCAAAGATCGAAATAAATGGTAGTCCGATGGTGCAAGGTCAGGGCTATATGGTGGATGCATCAAAAGTTCCCAGCCAAGCTCACCCAGTTTTTGGCGAGTGACCAAAGATGTGTGCGGTCTAGCGATGTCCTGGTGGAATATGATACCTTTACGATTGACCAATTCTGGTCGCTTCTCCTTGATGGCTGTATTCAATTTGTCCAATTGTTGACAGTAAACATCCGAATTAATCGTTTGGTTCCTTGGAAGCAGCTCAAAATATACCACACCCTTCCAATCCCACCAAACAGACAGCATAACCTTCTTTTGGTGGATATCAGCCTTTGAAGTGGTTTGAGCTGGTTCACCATGCTTGGACCATGATAGTTTTCGACTAACGTTGTTGTAAACAATCCATTTTTCATCTGAAGTTATGATTCGTTTTAAAAACGGATCGAATTCATTGCGTTTAAGGTGCATATCACAAGCGTTGATTCGGTTTGTTAAATGAATTTCTTCCAATACATGTGGTACCCATATTTAAATTGACGCCAAACAAACAAATGTAAACAAAATTTCGCGCACTTTTTCTCTAAAGCAAGCTAAAAGTAACAGCTGATAACTGACAGAAGAAAGAATGCAATTACAGAGTCACAAGCCGTTGAAAAAATTTGTCAACGCCGCTACAGTCTTCAAAAATAGAGACATTGAGCTGAAACTTTGCACAGATTCTTTTTTTGTCCATAAGCAAGTTAAGTTCGAAGATGGGCTATATCGGACTATATCTTGATATAGCCCCCATATAGACCGATCCGCCGATTTAGGGTCTTAGGCCCATAAAAGCCACATTTATTGTCCGATTTTGCTGAAATATAAGACAGTGAGTTGTCTTAGACCCTTCTACATCCTCCGTCAATATGGCTCAGATCGGTTCACATTTGGATATAGCTGTCATATAGACTGATCCTCCGATTTAGGGTCTAAGGCCCATAAAAATCACATTTATTATTTGATTTCGCTGAAATTTGGGAGAGTGAGTTGTGTTAGGCCATACGACATCCTTCGTCAATTTGGCCCAGATCGGTTCAGATTTGAATATAGCTGCCATATAGACCGATTTCTGGATTTAAGGTTTTGGGCCCATAAAATGCTCATTAATTGTTCGATGTCGCCGAAATTCGGGAGAGTGAGTTAAGTTGAACCCCTTGACATACTTCTGCAATATCACATATAGCTGCCATATAGACCGATATCTAGGTTTTCAATTTTTGGGACCATAAAAGACGCATTTATTGTCCGATGTCGCAGAAATTTGTGACAGTGAGTTTAGTTAGGCTTTTCGACGTCCTTCATCAATTTTGCCCAGATCGGTCCAGATTTGAATATAGCTGCCATATAAACCGATCTCTCGATTTAAGGTTTTGGGCCCATAAAAGGGGCATTTATTGTCCGATTTTGCCGTAATTTGGGACTGCTTTGTGTTAGGCTCTTCGACATGTTTCTGCAACTTGGCCCAAATCGTTCCAGATTTGGATATAGCTGCCTTGTGGACCGATATCTCGATTTAAAGTCTTGGCCCCATAAAACGCGCATTTATATCCGATTTCACTGAAATTTGACACAGTGACTTATGTTAGGCTTTTCGACATCCATGTAGTATATGGTTCAGATTGGTTTATTTTTAGATACAGGTACTGTACTTATTAGTATTTAATCCAAATCACAACATATTTTTATATAACTGCTATGGGACATAAGGTATGATATATTCACCGAATTTTGATGAAAGGTGGTTACATATATACCCGAGGTGGTGGGTATCCAAAGTTCGGCCCGGCCGGACGTAACGCCATTTTACTTGTTATAGATAGATATAAATAGCTACTAAAAGGACCAATATTTTGTTACAGACGATTGAACAATTGTACTTATTAGTATTTGGCCCAAATCGGAACATATTTCGATATAGGTGCTATGGAGCATAATGTATGCATTTTTCACCGGATTTTGACAAAAAGTGGTTTACATATATACCCGAGGTGGTGGGTATCCAATGTTCGGCCCGGCCGAACTTAAGGCCTTTTTACCTGTTTTTTTTTATTAATTGCTATAAAACGCCCTCTGAGACTTAGGGCATTAATCGCTGGAAACGGTGATTTCGTTGAAAACTTTACTTGCATGAAAAAGGCAAATTAAATTTGTGCTGCCAATGTTCCATTTTTGATGTTACACAAGAAGAGTATTTTGGATCTTTAAACAATCGCATTTAATCGCAATCATGCATGCCGGAAGCAACTGTGTATGCTAATGTCACAATAGTTTTTACTTACACTATTCCATCCAGGGGTGCAATATTTTCTGTGGCTTGCTCGGTAGGAATTAAGGCAGCTGCATCTGCCGGATCATAATTGAGCCAGAACTACTCTGGTTGCCGGGGGAGGTCAATTTCTTCAAGTGGAATAGGAGGCGGTCGTTCTCCAAGATCCATTCGCCGCTTGATCTAGAGGTTCTCTTTGTAACGCTGGATCTCATGCTCTGCCTGCCCATCTTCCAGACATCGACTACTATAAGAGTAGGTTTATCCAGATTCTTCAGCGAGAGATTCCGTCGGGGCTCAACTCCTTGGATGACTTGGCACCACGGATGACATTCGAACTTCGTCCACGGTAAGTTGTGATGGCTGATCTTCGGCTCGGAGAGCACGGATACGAATGGCTCTCCTCCTAGCCCTGTCACTCTCAGGATGCACAATAAATTGACGGTTGAACAACCTGGCGCACCTCTTCGGATCAGTCACGGTAACTTCGCCAAAAGTGATTGAGTTCCTGTCGTCCCACCTACCGGGATTCCAAAATGACTTAACAGTAGACCACAGCCTGCTTAAACAGGAATGTAAGCTACATTGCTCCAAGTGTTCCAGCTAAATATTCCGCTTATATTCGTTGACTACCCTGTATATTCCCAGATTCTGCTCGCTGATTCTGGGGTTAGTGGGGTCCGTGCAACGAGTCCCATCACAGTCGTCTGCGAGTACCACTGCCTACGCCGGGAAATTGGGCTACACTTGGGGTATTCGACATGCTAGTATAAAGCGAGCGGCTGCTGCGTTAACATGTCTCGGAATTTCCTCTCGGCAACTAGCACATTGAAGGGGGTGTCAGTTCACTGAAGCGACGGTTGATGAACTCTCTGAAGACGACCCAATCGGCTTTCATTTGATTGATATACGTTCGGCGCTCAGAGGTTATGAAGTCGGGTGGTCGGTCGATGATAAGAGTTATGGGGTGGTGGTCTGATCCCAAAGAAATGACGGCTTGCCAGGTTACGTCACTCAAGAGATCAGGGGATGCAATGTAAATGTGTGGCGAGTTATCATCCACCGTGCAAAACGTGGAGCATTCATTCTGCTCTGCCGAAGCTATGAACCGCTGGTCATTAACTAGGGGAGAATTCCATGGAACGTAATGCGCAATAAAGTCTCCTAGAACCAGACGATTATGGTCAGACAGTAGGCCATTAGATTAGGGCCTGTAAGCTTGGTCATTAACTGGGTCAAAACTACCAACCGGCGGTATGTACACGTTGTATAGCTCTATCTCGGCAGTACCGGACTTGACTGCTATCCCCATGCAATCCAGTTTTGGGGTCACTAGCGCCAGGCGCAGGCGAGATAGGTCTACACTGTACGGAATGGTGTATCACGAAGGCCAATCCCCCACCACATTGTATCCGTGACAACTCTGCAAGCTGAACCAGGATCCGAGGTCTTTTCAATCCCGGCAGTGACCAGAAGCATGCGGAAAAGGAACTCCGGGATTTGCTTTTCCCATGACGAAAAAAAGACAAACACGTACACTGTGGCGGCAGCCCTTGCCGATGAAGGATTCCAACGGGTCAATCTGGTGCGAACAACTGGCACGGGAATTGGTGATATTCGTACGTTAAGTTACTTAAAAGTACCAACACCCAAAGAAAAGTTGATAATAAACGTGCTCATTTCAGTATAACACGGTATTGAGAGTAAAGCAACACCGTATGGTACAACAAGTAAAAGCGTGCTAAGTTCGGCCGGGCCGAATCTTATATACCCTCCACCATGGATCGCATTTGTCGAGTTCTTTTCCCGGAATCTCTTCTTAGGCAAAAAAGGATATAAGAAAAGAGTTGCTCTGCTATTAAAACGATATCAAGATATGGTCCGGTTCGGACCACAATTAAATTATATGTTGGAGACCTGTGTAAAATTTCAGCCAATTCGTATAAGAATTGCGCCCATTGGGGCTCACGAAATTAAATAGAGAGAGCGATTTATACGGGATCTGTATCGGGCTATAGACCGATTCAGACCATAATAAACACGTTTGTTGATGGTCATGAGAGGATCCGTCGTACAAAATTTCAGGCATATCGGATAATAATTGCGACCTCTAGGGGTCAAGAAGTCAAGATCCCAGATAGGTTTATATGGCAGCTATATCAGGTTATGAACCGATTTGAACGTTATTTGACACAGTTGTTGAAAGCAAAAATAAAATACGTCATGCAAAATTTCAGCCAAATCGGATAGGAATTGCGGCCTCTAGAAGCTCAAGAAATCAAATCCCCAGATCTGTTTATATGACAGCTATATCAGGTTATGGACCGATTTCAACCATACTTGGCACAGTTATTGGATATGATAACGAAATATTTCGTGCAAAATTTCATTTCAATCGGATGAGAATTGCGCACTCTAGAGGCTCAAGAAGTCAAGACCCAAGATCGGTTTATATGGCAGCTATATCAGGTTATGGACCGATTTGAACCATACTTGGCACAGTTGTTGGACGTCATAACAAAACACGTCGCGCAAAATTTCATTTTAATCGGATGAGAATTGCGCACTCTAGAGGCTCAAGAAGTCAAGACCCAAGATCGGTTTATATGGCAGCTATATCAGGTTATGGACCGACTTCAACCATACTTGGCACAGTTGTTGGATATAATAACGAAACACGTCGTGCAAAATTTCATTCCAATCGGATAAGAATTGCGCCTTCTAGAGGCTCAAGATGTCAAGACCCAAGATCGGTTTATATGGCAGCTATCCCAGGTTATGGACCGATTTGTATCATACTTGGCACAGTAGTTGGATACTATAAAAGAACACGTCGTGCAAAATTTCATCCCAATCGGATAAGAAATGCGCACTCTAGAGGCTCAAGAATTCAAGACCCAAGATCGGTTTATATGGCAGCTATATCAAAACATGGACCGATATGGCCCATTTACAATACCAACCGACCTACACTAATAAGAAGTATTTGTGCAAAATTTCAAGCGGCTAGCTTTACTCCTTCGGAAGTTAGCGTGCTTTCGACAGACAGACGGACGGACGGACGGACGGACGGACGGACGGACAGACGGACGGACATGGCTAGATTGACATAAAATGTCACGACGATCAAGAATACATATACTTTATGGGGTCTCAGACGAATATTTCGAGCAGTTACAAACAGAATGACGAAATTAGTATACCCCCCATCTTATGGTGGAGGGTATAAAAACAATATCGGATGGTGTGGATGAAACACAACATGATTAGTACCGTTTGGTTCTATCCTTATAACCGAACTGGTTAATACCATCTGTTATTGGTTTTAGCACCAGACCGTTATTGGTTTTAGTACCAAACCGTTATTGATTATTCCACCCCGTAATAAACCAACAACAAAACCAGAAAATAATATTAATTTAATTTTATTTGGATAATTTACATTTATAATTGCAATAAGTAATGCTACACCCTAACCAACCTAAATACATTGTATTCACGAATTGATTCCATATCCATTGATCCCCAAGAGTGGGTTTCATATGAATATGCAAACACAGCATCGTTGTCCACAAAAGAGATTAACATATTATTGGTATATAAAGTCCTTAGAATTTTTACTATTTCCATTTTCACCGCTTCGTATTATTTAAACTGGTTTTTACGCACTCAAATTGTCAAAACATTGTATTTATTTTTATACCCTCCACCACAGGATGGGGGGTATACTAATTTCGTCATTCTGTTTGTAACTACTCGAAATATTCGCGACATTTTATGTCGATCTAGCCATGTCCGTCCGTATGTCAGTCCGTTTGTCTGTCGAAAGCACGCAAACTTCCGAAGGAGTAAAGCTAGCCGCTTGAAATTTTGCACAAATACTTCTTATTAGTGTAGATCGGTTGGTATTGTAAATGGGCCATATCAGTCCATGTTTTGATATAGCTGCCATATAAACCGGGTCTTGGGCCTTGACTTCTTGAGCCTCTAGAGTGCGCAATTCTTATCCGATTGGGATGAAATTTTGCACGACGTGTTTTATTATGATATCCAACAACTGTGCAAAGTATGGTTCAAATCGGTACATAACCTGATATAGCTGTTTTTTAAAAAAATACATATACCTCCCATCCACCATAGGATGGGGGTTGTAAATGGGCCATATCGGTCCATAGCTGCCATATAACCGATCTTGGGTCTTGACTTCTTGAGCCTCTAGAGGGCGCAATTCTCATCCGATTTGAATGAATTTTGCACATAGTGTTTCAGTATCACTTCTAACAACTGTGCTGAGTGTGGTTGAAATCGGTCCATAGCCTGGTATAGCTGTCATATAATCCGATCTTGGGTCTTGACTTCTTGAGCCTCTAGAGTGCGCAATTCTTATCCGATTGGAATGAAATTTTGCACCACGTGTTTTGTTACGATATCCAACAACTGTGCTAAGTATGGTTCAAATCTGTAAATAACCTGATATAGCTGCCATATAAACCGATCTTGGGTCTTGACTTCTTGAGCCTCTAGAGTGCGCAATTCTTATCCGATTGGTATAACATTTTTGCACGACGTATTTTGTTTTGATATCCAACAACTGTGCCAAGCATGATTCAAATCGGTTCATAACCTGATATAGCTGCCATATAAACCGATCTGGGCTCTTGACTTCTTGAGCCTCTAGAGGTCGCAATTATTATCCGATTTGCCTGATTTGCCGATTTTGTACGACGGATCCTCTCTTGACCATCAACATACGTGTTTATTATGGTCTGAATCGGTCTATAGCCCGATACATCTCCCATATAAATCGATCTCTCTATTTTACTTCTTGAGCCCCCAAAGGGCGCAATTCTTATTCGAATTGGCTGACATTTTACACAGGCCTTCAACATATAATTTAATTGTGGTCCAAACCGGACCATATCTTGATATCGCTCTAATAGCAGAGCAAATCTTTTCTTATATCCTTTTTTGCTAAGAGATGCCGGGAAAAGAACTCGACAAATGCGCTCCATGGTGGAGGGTATATAAGATTCGGCCCGGCCGAACTTAGCACGCTTTTATTGGGTTGCCCAAAAAGTAATTGTCGGTAATATATTGGGTTGCCTAAAAGTAATTGCGGATTTTTTAAAAGAAAGTAAATGCATTTTTAATAAAACTTAGAATGAACTTTAATCAAATATATAATTGCCATTTTGTTCGATAACCTTTTGCCATCTTCCTGGCAAATTTAGTATTCCACACTAATAGAACTTCTGGCCTTTATCTGCAAAAAACTGAACCAAGTGCGATTTTATAGCCTCATCATTGCCGAAAGTTTTACCATTTAAGGAGTTCTGCAAAGATCGAAATAAATGGTAGTCTGATGGTGCAAGGTCAGGGCTATATGGTGGATGCATCAAAAGTTCCCAGCCAAGCTCACTCAGTTTTTGGCGAGTGACCAAAGATGTGTGCGGTCTGGCGTTGTCCTGGTGGAATATGACACCTTTACGATTGACCAATTCTGGTCGCTTCTCCTTGATGGCAGTATTCAATTTGTTCAATTGTTGACATTAAACATCCGAATTAATCGTTTGGTTCCTTGGAAGCAGCTCAAAATATACCACACCCTTCCAATCCCACCAAACAGACAGCATAACCTTCTTTTGGTGGATATCAGCCTTTGAAGTGGTTTGAGCTGGTTCACCATGCTTGGACCATGATAGTTTTCGACTAACGTTGTTGTAAACAATCCATTTTTCATCTCCAGTTATGATTCGTTTTAAAAACGGATCGAATTCATTGCGTTTAAGGTGCATATCACAAGCGTTGATTCGGTTTGTTAAATGAATTTCTTTCAATACATGTGGTACCCATATTAAAATTGACGCCAAACAAACAAATGTAAACAAAATTTCGCGCACTTTTTTTCTAAAGCAAGCTAAAAGTAACAGCTGATAACTGACAGAAGAAAGAATGCAATTACAGAGTCACAAGCCGTTGAAAAAATTTGTCAATGCCGACTATATTACTACTTTATTACCGACAATTACTTTTTGGGCAACCCAATATATGGTTATGAACTGATTTGAACCTTATTTGACACAGTTGTTGAAAGTAAGAATAAAATACATGATGCAAAATTTCAGCCAAATCGTATAGCAATTGCTCTCTCTAGAAGCTCAAGAAGTCAAGTCCCCAGATCTGTTTATATGACAGCTACATCATGTTATGAACCGATTTAAACCATACTTGGCATAGTTGTTGGATATCATAACAAAACACGTCGTGAAAAATTTCATTCCAATCGGTAAGAATTGCGCACTCTAGAGGCTCAAGAAGTCAAGACCCAAGATCGGTTTATATGGCAGCTATATCAGGTTATGGACCGATTTAAACCATACTTGGCACAATTGTTGGATATCATAACAAAACACGTCGTACAAAATTCCATTCCAATCGGATACGAATTGCGCACTCTAGAGGCTCAAGAAATCAAGACCCATGATCGGTTTATATGGCCGCTATATCAAAACATGGACCGATATGGCCCATTTACAATACCAACTGACCCACACTAATAAGAAGTATTTGTGCAAAATTTCAAGCGGCTAGCTTTACTCCTTCGGAAGTTAGCGGGCTTTCTACAGACTGAAGGACGGACGAACGGGCAGATGGACGGACATGGCTAGATCGACATAAAATGTCGCGACGATCAAAAATATATATACTTTATGGGGTCTCAGACGAATATTTCGAGTAGTTACAATCAGAATGACGAAACTATTATACCCCCCATCCTATGGTGGAGAGTATAAAAATCAATTTGTGTTTGTTTGTAGGTAGGCTTGTTTGTATGTTTGTGTGTTCCTTATAGACTCAGAAACAGATGAACCGCTTTTCTTGAAACTTTCACGAATGGTGCATAATGAACCCGTGGTGAAAATAGGGTCATTATACCCACCACCGAAGGATGGGGGTATATTCATTTTGTCATTCCGTTTGCAACACATCGAAATATCCATTTCCGACCCTATAAAGTATATATATTCTTGATCAGCGTAAAAATCTAAGACGATCTAGACATGTCCGTCCGTCTGTCCGTCTGTCTGTTGAAATCACGCTACAGTCTTTAAAAAAAGAGATATTGAGCTGAAATTTTTCACAGATTCTTTTTTATACCCTCCACCATAAGATGGGGGGTATACTAATTTCGTCATTCTGTTTGTAACTACTCGAAATATTCGTCTGAGACCCCATAAAGTATATATATTCTTGATCGTCGCGACATTTTATGTCGATCTAGACATGTCCGTCCGTCTGTCCGTCCGTCCGTCCGTCCGCCTGTCTGTCGAAAGCACGCTAACTTCCGAAGGAGTAAAGCTAGCCGCTTGAAATTTTGCACAAATTCTTCTTATTAGTGTAGGTCGGTTGGCATTGTAAATGGGCCATATCGGTCCATGTTTTGATATAGCTGCCATATAAACCGATCTTGGGTCTTGACTTCTTGAGCCTCTAGAGAGCGCAATTCTTATCCGATTGGAATGAAATTTTGCACGACGTGTTTTGTTATGATATCCAATAACTGTGCCAAGTATAGTTCAAATTGGTTCATAACCTGATATAGCTGCCATATAAACCGATCTTGGGTCTTGACTTCTTGAGCCTCTAGAGAGCGCAATTCTTATCCGATTGGAATGAAATTTTGCACGACGTGTTTTGTTATGATATCCAACATCTGCGCCAAGTATGGTTCAAATCGGTCCATAACCTGATATAGCTGCCATATAAACCGATCTTGGGTCTTGACTTCTTGAGCCTCTAGAGTGCGCAATTCTTATCCGATTTGAATGAATTTTTGCACGAAGTATTTCGTTATGATATCCAACAACTGTGCCAAGTATGGTTGGTCGGTCCATAACCTGATATTGCTGTCATATAAACAGATCTGGGGATTTGACTTCTTGAGCTTCTAGAGGCCGCAATTCCTATCCGATTTGGCTGAAATTTTGCATGACGTATTTTATTTTTACTTTTAACAACTGTGTCAAATAAGGTTCAAATCGGTTCATAACCTGATATAGCTACCATATAAACCGATCTGGGATCTTGACTTCTTGACCCCTAGAGGTCGCAATTATTATCCGATATGCCTGAAATTTTGTACGATGGATCCTCTCATGACCATCAACAAACGTGTTTATTATGGTCTGAATCGGTCTATAGCCCGATACAGATCCCATGTAAATCGTTCTCTCTATTTTACTTCGTGAGCTCCAATCGGCGCAATTCTTATACGAATTGGCTGAAATTTTACACAGGTCTCCAACATATAATTTAATTGTGGTCCGAACCGGACCATATCTTGATATCGTTTTAATAGAAGAGCAACTCTTTTCTTATATCCTTTTTTGCCTAAGAAGAGATGCCGGGAAAAGAACTCGACAAATGCGATGATGAGACGTTGGAGCATTTCCTTTGTCATTTCCCGGCTTTCGCGTCCAACAGATACCGGTACTAAGGAGACACAGTATCAGATATGAACCAACTTATGGGAGTGGTATTGAAAACAATTAACGATTTTGTAAGTAGCACGGTATTCCTAACTAAAAATATTCTTTTTATACCCTCCACCATAAGATGGGGGGTATACTTATTTCGTCATTCTGATTGTAACTACTCGAAATATTCGTCTGAGACACCATAAAGTATATATATTCTTGATCGTCGTGAAATTTTATGCCGATCTAGCCATGTCCGTCCGTCCGTCTGTCTGTCGAAAGCATGCTAACTTCCGAAGGAGTAAAGCTAGCCGCTTGAAATTTTAGAGTGCGCAATTCTTATCCGATTGGGATGAAGTTTAGCACGACGTGTTTCTATATTATATCCAATAACTGTGCAAAGTATGGTTCAAATCGGTTCATAACCTGATATAGCTGCCATATAAACCGATCTGGGGTCTTGACTTCTTGTGCCTCTAGAGTGCGCAATTCTTATCCGTTTGGAATGAAATTTTGCAAGACGTTTTTTATACTTTCAACAACTATGTCAAATAAGGTCCAAATCGGTTCAGAGCCTGATATAGCTGCCATATAAACCGAATTGGGATCTTGACTTCTTGAGCCTCTATCGGTCGCAATTATTATCCGATTGGAATGCAATTTTGTACGACGGATTCTCTCATGACCATCAACACACGTGTTTATTATGGTCTAAATCGGTCTATAGCCCGATACAGCACCCATATAAATCGATCTCTCTACTTTACTTCTTGAACCCCCAAAGGGTGCAATTCTTATTCGAATTGGCTGACATTTTACGCAGTTCTCCAACATATAATATAATTGTGGTCCAAACCGGACCATATCTTGATATTGTTCTAATAGCAGAGCAAATCTTTTCTTATATCCCGTTTCGCCTAAGAAGAGATGCCGGGAAAAAAACTCGACAAATGCGATCTATGGGAATCATCAAATGAAAAATGTTTTTTTATACCCTCCACCATAGGATGGGGGATATACTAATTTCGTCATTCTGTTTGTAACTAGTCGAAATATTCTTCTGAGACCCCATAAAGATATATATTTTTG
This sequence comes from Stomoxys calcitrans, assembly GCF_963082655.1. Lineage (NCBI taxonomy): Eukaryota > Metazoa > Arthropoda > Insecta > Diptera > Muscidae > Stomoxys > Stomoxys calcitrans. Next base: position 97,924,260 of record NC_081552.1, on the reverse strand, counting down.
ATCGTCGTGACATTTTATGACGATCTAGCCATGTCCGTCCGTATGTCGGTCCGTCCGTCTGTCTGTCTGTCGAAAGCACGCTAACTTCCGAAGGAGTAAAGCTAGCCGCTTGAAATTTTGCACAAATACTTCTTATTAGTGTAGGTCGGTTGGTATTGTAAATGGGCTATATCGGTCCATGTTTTGATATAGCTGCAATATAAACCGATCTTGGGTCTTGATTTCTTGAGCCTCTAGAGTGCGCAATTCTTATCCGATTTTACTGAAAGTTTGCACATAGTGTTCTGCTATGATATCCAATAACTGTGCCAAGTATGGTTCAAATCGGTTCATGACCTGATATAGCTGCCATATAAACCGATCTGGGGTCTTGACTTCTTGAGCCTCTAGAGTGCGCAATTCTTATCCGATTGGAATGTAATTTTGCAAGACGTTTTTTATACTTTCAACAACTATGTCAAATAAGGTCCAAATCGGTTCAGAACCTGATATAGCTGCCATATAAACCGATCTGGGATCTTGACTTCTTGACCCCTAGAGGTCGCAATTATTATCCGATTTGCCTGAAATTTTGTACGACGGTTTCTCTCATGACCATCAACACACGTGTGTATTATGGTCTGAATCGGTCTATAGCCCGATACAGTTCCCATACAAATCGATCTTTCTATTTTACTTCTTGAACCCCCAAAGGGTGCAATTCTTATTCGAATTGGCTAACATTTTACACAGGTCTCCAACATATAATTTAATTGTGGTCCAAACCAGACCATATCTTGATATCGCTCTAATAGCAAAGCAAATCTTTTCTTATATCCCGTTTCGCCTAAGAAGAGATGCCGGGAAAAAAACTCGACAAATGCGATCCATGGTGGAGGGTATATAAGATTCGGCCCGGCCGAACTTAGCATACTTTTACTTGTTTGTTTATAAGCAGGTTAAGTTCGAAGATGGGCTATATCGCACTATATCTTGATATAGCCCCCATATAGACCGATCCGCCGATTTAGGGTCTTAGGCCAATAAAAGCCACATTTATCATCCGATTTTGCTAAAATTTGGGGCAGTGAGTTGTGTTAGGCCCTTCGACATCCTTCGTCATTTTGGCTCAGATCGGTCCAGATTTGGCTTAGATCGGTCCAGATTTGGATATAGCTGCCATATAGACCGATCCTCCGATTTAAGGTGCTAAGCCCATAAAAGGCACATTTATAGTCCGATTTTGCTGAAATTTGGAACAGTGAGTTGTGTTAGGCACTTCGACATCTTTCTTGAATTTGGTCCAGATCGGTCCAGATTTGGATATAGCTGTCATATAGACCGATTTCTTGATTTATGGTTTTGGGCCCATAAAATGCTCATTTATTGTCCGATGTCGCCGAAATTTGGGACAGTGAGTTAAGTTAAGCCCCTTGACATACTTCTGCAATACCGCACAGATCGGTCCAGATTTAGATATAGCTCCCATATAGACCGATATCTACGTTTTAGGTTTTGGGGCCATAAAATACTCATTTATTGTCTGATGTCGCTGAAATTTGAGACAGTGAGTTTGGTTAGGCTCTTCGACGTCCTTCCTTAATTTTGCCCAGATCGGTCCAGATTTGAATATAGCTGCCATATAGACCGATCTCTCGACTTAAGGTTTTGGGCCCATAAAAGCGAAATTAATAGTCCGATTTCGCTGAAATTTGGGACAGTGCTTTGTGTTAGGCTCTTCGACATTTTTATGCAACTTGACCCAAATCGGTAACGATTTGGATATAGCTGCCATGTAGACCGATATCTCGATTTAATGTCTTGGCCCCATAAAAGGCGCATTTATAATCCGATTTCACTGAAATTTGGCACAGTGACTTATGTTAGGCTTTTCGACATCCGTGTCGTATATAGTTCAGATCGGTTTCTTTTTAGATATAGCTATTGTACTTATTAGTATTTGGTCCAAATCGGAACATATTTGGATATAACTCATATGGGATATAAGGTATAAAATTTTCACCGAATTTGGATGAAAGGTGGTTTACATATATACCCTAAGTCGTGGGTATCCAAAGTTCGGCCCGGCCGAACTTAACGCCTTTTTACTTGTTATTTATAGGGTACTATATGAGAGCACACAAAATTTCGCTTAAATCGCACCACCCATCTCCGAGATCTGGCGTTTCTAAAAATTAGGGTAAGGGGGACGGTCCGCCCCCCCTTCAGATATCAAAAATGTAGTACCCTTTTTTTCACCACGGGATCAATATGCACCATCTGTGAAAATTTCAAGAAAATCGGTTCAGCCGTTTCTGAGTCTATAAGGAATACACAAACACAAACAAACAAACCTACAAACACAAATTGATTTTTATACCCCCACCATAAGATGGGGGGTATACTAATTTCGTCATTCTGAATGTAACTACTCGAAATATTCGTCTTACACCCCATAAAGTATATATATTCTTGATCGTCGTGAAATTTTATGCTGATCTAGCCATGTCCGTCCGTCTGTCTGTCGAAAGCACGCTAACTTCCGAAGCAGTAAAGTTAGCCGCTTGAAATTTTGCATAAATACTTGTTATTAGTGTAGGTCGGTAGGTCGGTTCGTAAATGGGCCATATCGGTCCATGTTTTGATATAGCTGCCATATAAACCGATCTTGGGCCTTGACTTCTTGAGCCTCTAGAGTGCGCAATTCTTATCCGATTGGGATGAAATTTAACACGACGTGTTTCGATGTTATATCCAACAACTGTGCAAAGTATGGTTGAAATCGGTTCATAACCTGATATAGCTGCCATATAAACCGATCTGGGGTCTTGACTTCTTGAGCCTCTAGAGTGCGCAATTCTTATTCGATTGGAATGAAATTTTGCACGACGTGTTTGTTACGATATCTAACAACTGTGGCAAGTATGGTTCAAATTGGTTCATAACCTTATATAGCTGTTATATAAACCGATCTTGGGTCTTGACTTCTTGAGCCTCTAGAGGGCGCAATTCTTATCCAATTTGAATGAATTTTGGCACGTAGTATTTTGTTATGATATCCAACAACTGTGTCAAGTAAGGTTCAAATCGGTTCATAACCTGATATAGCTGCCATATAAACCGATCTGGGATCTTGATTTCTTGAGCCTCTAGAGGTCGCAATTATTATCCGATTTGCCTGAAATTTTGTACGACGGATTCTTTCATGACCATCAACATACGTGTTTATTATTGCCTGAATCGGTCCATAGCCCGATACAGCTCCCATATAAATCGATCTCTCTATTTTACTTCTTGAGCCCCCCAAAGGCGCAAATCTTATTCGAATTGGCTGACATTTTACACAGGTCTCCAACATATAATTTAATTGTGGTCCAAACCGGACCATATCTTGAAATCGCTCTAATAGCAGAGCAAATCTTTTCTTATATCCTTTTTTTTGCCTAAGAAGAGATGCCGGGAAAAGAACTCGACAAATGCGATCCATGGTGGAGGGTATATAAGATTCGGCCCGGCCGAACTTAGCACGCTTTTACTTGTTATATATAAGATTTATTACAAAACGTATTCTTTAAGGACACGAATATATAAAACGTTTATTTCAGAGATACGTACTCGATGTATACACTTTATTAACAAGTGAAAAAGTTTCCAACTCTCACTCATACATTCTGACTTTCAAAAAATCTACTCTGCGTTATCAGTTACTCGAGTCTGCAACCTTTCATTACTGCGTATCAATTGAGTCAAGTTATCAGCCATTATATTATCAACTTTGAATTATAATATATTATAGCCCGGAGCCTATCTAGGGATTCCAAACAGACCGCCACGAAGCTCGACCTCATCATCCTCGGCCCCAAGGCTTTGAGCGCCGCCATACTGTCCACATCAATTCATATTGGCCCATTGTGATACCCTAGAGAGATAAAGGGAAGATAAAGGAAAATGTGAGACCTCACACTAGAGGATATACACGAATAAAAAGAAAAAGACAGGAGAAGGGGAGAAACCCGAGCGGGAGGTAAAGAACCGTCCTTCCCTAGGCAAGCACGGACTTACCTATGCCGGAGCCTGTGCCATGCCCCCGTAGGAACCATCCTGTTCCCTCAAAAAACCTCAGGAGAGATTCGAGAGGTACATTCGCAAGTTCACCCAGATCACAGAAGAAACGGCTCCCCAGAAAGGAGAGCCTGTGTCTCTGTAAACCGGAAAGGAACAAAGCAAGTGCTGAATAGTCTCCTCATCATCCTCATCATATGGGATTCTAACGAAAGGGAGTTGATTACGAATATGACATAAAAAATTATGTCAAATGGGAATTTTACTCGATCATAGCTGTATAAGGCTGAATAGAAAGGTATTTGGGAGTTGATTACGAATATGACATTATACTTTGTGTCCAAGAATCTAAGTGACGCTTTTCCTCCAAAAATCGCCTCCAATAGATTATTTGACCAATTAAAACAATGGGGGATCAAATTATAGATATTTTTTAGTAGAGTTCGTCATTCAAACATCTGCTCAAGCAGAGTGTGGCGCACAACCCTCATAAAGACAGCATCCACCAAACTGTTGTATACACCAATCACGACAATATGGGGTTAAATTAAAGGTATAAGGTTGTGGGCTGCGAATAAGACATCTTTATTCTGCTCATATATCTAGCGGACCACCTCACCCCAATACAGTCGATCAATCATAATGACCTAACAGGACACTGTGTGATTTAATTAATGTGTGGGGATACAAATAAATGTAAGCCGCCATAGTCCCAAAATTACGACGTTCAGCGTGATAGGAGAAGTTCCAAATAAACGTTAAGAATGCAACCATTTTTAGATCATCGATAGACAAGACCAAATGACGTGCTGCTAGGCAACACTTTTTTGTTCAAAAGTTTTACATGGTTTAATAGTAAAAACTATCCCCACCGCACCAAATTTATAGACTGGAAAATCAGTTCTTTACACAGAAAATCGTTTGATGTGACAATTTGATATGGTTTAAAACCAGTAAGGACTGTATAATACCCTTCACCTACCCTATAAGTTTAATGTGGGAGCTATATCCAATTCTGAACCAATTTTGATGGACTTCGACGAGCAAATATATTCAAACTGTAATAACTAGGTTGACAAATGACAACATAATTGCAAATCGTCGAGGAAAGCGTTGTGGAAAATTTTGGCAAGATTGGTGAAACAATGCGCTTGCAGTGGCTCTTGGGGTGAAAATCTGGCGATATACATGTATGATAGCTATATCTAAGTCTGGGCCAATTTCAATGAAATTCAGCAGTAATATCGAGAGTCATAACAAAATCCTTCCTGCCGAATTTCGAGAGAACCGGGTAACAAGTGATTATTTTATTGCATTATGACTGCAAATCGGGCGAAAATATATATGGGAGCTATATCCAAATATGAACCGATTTTTACCAATTCCAATATGCTTTGGCTCTAGACCGAAAAACACGCCCATACCAAATTTGAATCGGATCGGATCGGACAGACGGACATAGCTAAATCGAATCAGAAAGAGATTCTGAGGCGATCGATATACTTATCAATGGGCCTATCTCTATTCCTTTTGGGTGTTACAAACTAATTCACTAAGTTATAATACCCTGTACAACAGTAGTGGTGTAGGGTATAAAAAGAGTAAATGATTACTATTTAATAGGCAGTCATATAGTCATTTACAGATAACTACTACATGGTGAACCATATTATAGGCGTTAAGCCACTCCAAGCGAGTAGTAGCACTAACAAAAACGTTAGCGCCATCTAATGGCTGCTTTCAAAGGTTTTTTTCATATGGATTTAGTTGATCCAATTGAAATTAGTCAGTAAATGGCGCTAATTTGGAAAAAACAACATGAACAGAAAGAGAGCAGAGTGGTCAAAATTGATCATATAGCATTTACCTTCATTATGACTTCGTTGCGGTTGTTTGCGGTATTATATTTTTACTTTCCCACTCTAAAGTGGGCCTTAACAATAATTTTCAAAAACACCAGATGTCGGAGATGGGTGGCGATTTAAGCGAAATGTTGTTGGCACTATCATTAACTGATATCCGATTGTGGGAATATGTGTTTCGTGAGTCACCCCATCCCCAAAAAACCTCTCAAATCGGACATATTTACCGACCATGACAATATAGATCTTAAATGAAAGGTCTTTGGGAGTAGAGCACGCAATTGACTTTCACTTTCGAGACGAAGTCTCTGGGGATCCACCACACCTTTAATAAAACTTTTATTTATTGGGGTTTAAATAAGAGGTATTTGAGAGTAGAAAAATCCACAGGAAAAATAGAATATATTTTCAACTGAAATAACGCAAAAATTTCCAAATTAAGAATACTTTTCTCTTCAACATAGCATTATCGGGAGCAGCAGAGCGGGCCGGGCTCAGCTAGTCTTTATATCCATATATATAACAAGTAAAAGCGTGCTAAGATCGGCTGGGCCGAATCTTATATACCCTCCACCATGGATCGCATTTGTCGAGTTCTTTTCCCGGCATCTCTTCTTAGGCAAAAAAGGATATAAGAAAAGATTTGCTCTGCTATTAGAGCGATATCAAGATATGGTCCGGTTCGGACCACAATTAAATTATATGTTGGAGACCTGTGTAAAAATTCAGCCAATTCGAATAAGAATTGGGCCCATTGGGGGCTCAAGAAGTAAAATACAGAGAAAGATTTATATGGGGGCTGTATCGGGCTATAGACCGATTCAGACCATAATAAACACGTTTGTTGATGGTCATGAGAGGATCCGTCGTACAAAATTTCATTCAAATCGGATAATAATTGCGACCTCTAGGGATCAAGAAGTCAAGATCCCAGATCGGTTTATATGGCAGCTATATCAGGTTATGAACCGATTTGAACGTTAATTGACACAGTTGTTGAAAGTAAGAATAAAATACGTCGTTCAAAATTTCAGCCAAATCGGATAGGAATTACGCCCTCTAGAAGCTCAAGAAGTCAATTCCCCAGATCTGTTTATATGACAGCTATATCAGGTTATGAACCGATTTAAACCATACTTGGCACAGTTGTTGGATGTCATAACAGAACACGTCGTGCAAAATTTCATTAAAATCGGATAAGAATTGCGCACCTTAGAGGCTCAAGAATTCAAGACCCAAGATCGGTTTATATGGCAGCTATATCAGGTTATGGACCGATTTGAACCATACTTGGCGCAGATGTTGGATATCATAACAAACACGTCGTGCAAAATTTCATTCCAATCGGATAAGAATTGCGCACTCTAGAGGCTCAAGAAGTCAAGACCCAAGATCGGTTTATATGGCAGCTACATCAGGTTATGGACCGATTTGAACCATACTTGGCACAGTTGTTGGATATCATAACAAAACACCTCGTGCAAAATTTTATTCCAATCGGATAAGAATTGCGCACTCTAGAGGCTCAAGAATTCAAGACTTCAAGTTTATATGGCAGCTATATTAAAATATGGACCGATATGGCCCATTTGCAATACCAACCGACCTTCACTAATAAGAAGTATTTGTGCAAAATTTCAAGCGGCTAGCTTTACTCCTTCGGAAGTTAGCGTGCTTTCGACAGACAGACGGACGGACAGACGGACGGACATGGCTAGATCTACATAAAATGTCGCGACGATCAAAAATATATATACTTTATGGGGTGTCAGACGAATATTTCGAGTAGTTACAAAGAGAATGACGAAATTAGTATACCCCCCATCTTATGGTGGAGGGTATAAAAATGAATTTGTGTTTTGTATATTTGTTTGTGGGTTTTTAAATTTGTTTGTTTCGTATATGCTCAGAAACGACTGAACCGATTTCTTTGAAAATTTCACATATTGTGGGGAGTGATCCGGAAAAAGTAATAGGCTATGCAATTTTTTGATATCGATAGGTGGGCGGACCCTCCACCTTACCCCAAAAATTAAAGTGGATCCATGAAGACAATATGGGACTAAAACAAGTAAAAAGGCGTTAAGTTCGGCCGGGCCGAACTTTGGATACCCACCACCTTGGGTATATATGTAAACCACCTTTCATCAAAATTCGGTGAAAATTTTATACCTTATATCCCATATGAGTTATATCCAAATATGTTCCGATTTGGACCAAATACTAATAAGTACATTAGCTATATCAAAAAAGAAACCGATCTGAACTATATACGACACGGATGTCGAAAAGCCTAACATAAGTCACTATGCCAAATTTCAGTGAAATCGGATTATAAATGCGCCTTTTATGGGGCCAAGACATTAAATCGAGATATCGGTCTACATGGCAGCTATATCCAAATCGGGACCGATTTGGGTCAAGTTGCATAAAAATGTCGAAGAGCCTAACACAAAGCACTGTCCCAAATTTCAGCGAAATCGGACTATTAAAGTCGCTTTTATGGGCCCAAAACCTTAAGTCGAGAGATCGGTCTATATGGCAGCTATATTCAAATCTGGACCGATCTGGACAAAATTAAGGAAGTACGTCGAAGAGCCTAACCAAACTCACTGTCTCAAATTTCAGCGACATCAGACAATAAATGCGTATTTTATGGCCCCAAAACCTAAAACGTAGATATCGGTCTATATGGCAGCTATATCTAAATCTGGACCGATCTGTACGATATTGCAGAAGTATGTCAAGGGGCTTAACTTAACTCACTGTCCCAAATTTCGGCGACATCGGACAATAAATGAGCATTTTATGGGCCCAAAACCATAAATCAAGAAATCGGTCTATATGACAGCTATATCCAAATCTGAACCGATCTGGACCAAATTGAAGAAAGATGTCGAAGTGCCCAACACAACTCACTGTTCTAAATTTCAGCAAAATCGGACAATAAATGTGCCTTTTATGGGCCTAGCACCTTAAATCGGAGGATCGGTCTATATGGCAGCTATATCCAAATCTGGACCGATCTAAGCCAAATTAACGATGAATATCGATGGGCCTTACACAACTCACTGTCCTGAATTTCAGCGAAATCGGATAAAAAATGTGGCTTTTATGGGCCTTAGACCCTAAATCGGAGGATCGGTCTACATGGCAGCTATATCCAAATCTGGACCGATCTGAGCCAAAATGACGAAGGATGTCGAAGGGCCTAACACAACTCACTGCCCCAAATTTTAGCAAAATCGGATGATAAATGTGGCTTTTATGGGCCTAAGACCCTAAATCGGCGGATCGGTCTATATGGGGGCTATATCAAGATATATATAGCCCATCTTCGAACCTGCTTATGGACAAAAAAAGAATCTGTGCAAAATTTCAGCTCAATATCTCTTTTTTTAAAGCTCAATCTGGCGATTTGTAATTTGTAATATTCCTTTATTACTAGGAACAGGCAGGATGTGCTAGATATTACCTTTGTATCGGCAGATATAAGTGGAAGAAAATGCAACTGGAAAGTGTTGGATGACCACAGCTTCTCTGATCATCGTTATATTAGTTTTAGCCTTGGAGAAAATACCGATGTAGTGGTCCCTCGGCTAAACAGAAGAAAGGCGAATTGGAATAAGTTTCGGCACAAATTGTGCACCACTATCCCTTCTAGACTAGAAAAGGAAGTGGAAACTACGGAGGATATTGACATAGTGGTCAAGCGGATCACGAAGGCCCTGAACGACTCGCTTGTGTCAGCATGCCCTAGTGCCAAGCCAAGGGGAAAACAGCGACCGCCATGGTGGACCCCAGAGCTGGTTGGTCTAAGGAAGGACTGCAGAAAACTCTTCAACAGAGCAAAAGCCACAAGAGCACCACATGATTGGACATCTATGAGGCTGAGCTAAGAAAATATAAGGGCGAGCTTAGAAAGGCTCAGAACAAAACCTGGGTAGAATTCTGCAGCTCCGTGCAGGATATATCTGAGGATTCTAGGTTAAGGAAGATTCTGTCCTCGAGACCTATTACGGGAGTATATCCAGAAGTCAGAGAATGTATGGACAATGTCTAGTGAAGAAGCACCAGATCTACTCATTTATACACATTTCCCGAGAAATTCTCCAACGGACAACGTGGCGCCAGAAGAGGCTGTCACTGATATGCATTCGTCGGAAGCCATTAGGGAAATTGTGTCTGAGCCGAAAATCCTTGGGCGATAAGAAGTTTTCATTCCGAAAGCAGGAAAACCCTACCTACACGAAGGCGAAAGATTTTCGTCCTATTAGTCTGTCATTCTTTATGCTGAAGACTCTCAACTCAAGGAGGTGTAATGTCTCCTCTACTTTGGAATATAGCCATTAACAACACATTATTGTCACTGCAGGAAAAAGGCGTATAAGTGGTCGCGTATGCTGATGACGTGGCAATTGCGGTTACGTGAAAGTTTCCCAGCACTCTAAGAGATATACTTCAGGAAGCTCTAAATGCAACAGCAAAGTGGGCTACCAAAAGTGGTCTGGGTATAAATCCGTGCAAGACAGAAATAGTTCAACATTTTGGAAAGGGCAAGAAAGGCCACTCTTGCTCTATACACCTGCCATTGGAAAAAGTTGGGGGTTTAGACCACGTGACATGCATTGGGTATATACTGCAGTTGTCAGACATATTATGCTAAATGGTGTTGTGGTCTGGTGGACGGTGCTTAAAAAATCCACCTACTGCTCAATACTCAACCGCATCCAAAGGATGACTTGTTTGTGTATCACAGCCGCACTGAGGACAACACCATATGATGCACTTAATTTAATGCTACATAATATGCCTTTGGAGATTGTGGCTAGACAAATTGCAGCGACCACTGCCGTGAGATTAAGGGAGCTTTCTCATTGATCATGTGGCGGCTACGGACACTGTGTTATCCTTGATACGATATCCAATGTTCCAGGCAGTGTGGATTACACCCTACCTGAGCCGTTTTTGATAAAAATGACTGTACCACTATTCCTGGTAGAACCGATTGGAACTACGATATGCCTGGTAACAGGAGTTAAATAGACTTCTATACGGATGTTTCCAAACTTAACGACCAGGTGGGCTTTGGGGTGTACTCTAAAGATCTAGAACTGATCATATCGAAGAGGTTACCCGACCTGTGCAATGTATATCAGGCAAACATCCTTTCAATTAAGGAAGTGGTGGAATGGCTAAAATATAATGTCATTACGACGATTGGCATAAATACCTTCTCAGACAGCCAGGCAGCCATTAAATCCCTGGGGAACGTATTTCTGAACACGAAAACCGCACTCGACTGTCGCAGATCTCTCAACGAGATGGCTGAACAGTTCAAAATTCACCTGTTCTGGATGGTGGGCAGACCAGCTTGTGAAACTAGAAACTACCTTACACACTCCAGGGACACTGGAATCTGTGAGTGTGCCTCTAGCGACATGTAAGCTAAGTTTTCAGGACCAGGCCCGAAGGGCAACGAATGATAGATGGTCACAAAGAGGGGGCTGTGAGCATTCCAAAACTATGTGGCCTCATCTAGATTTGAAGAGGTCTACTGCTTTGCTGTCATTGGCTAGAACAGACGTCTAAATCATTGTGTCCATTATGACAGGTCACTGTCTAATCGGAAAACATGTTGGCAGACGAAGGTTGCCTGTAACGTCTTTTGCAGACGCTGTGAGGATATCGAGGAAGAAGAGACAATAGAACACCTTCTGTGTGTGTCCCGCACTAGCAGTAAGATAGAGTTCCACTTTAGGTTCTCATTTCTTTGAGAACCTGTCTGATTTAGCAGATGTGAACATTCGCAAGTTATTGGTCTTTTTAAAGCGATCTGGATGGTTCAACAGTAGGAACTAGAAGGCATCTTCCTTCTTCTGTTCCTGTGGTATCACAATGGACGAAAACGTCAGAGTGTTTCTGATGGCAGACTGCCACTTAAACCTAACCTAACTTAACTGGGGGGCCGCTCCGACCCTAAAACCCCCTAAATGGGCTTATTGGACGATAATGACAATATGGGGCTCGAATGAAAATGAAAACAAGTAAAAGCGTGCTAAGTTCGGCCGGGCCGAATCTTATATACCCTCCACCATGGATCGCATTTGTTGAGTCTTTTCCCGGCATCTCTTCTTAGGCAAAAAAAATGGATATAAGAAATGATTTGCTCTGCTATTAGCGCGATATCAAGATATGGTCCGGTTTGCACCACAATTAAATTATATGTTGGAGACCTGTGTAAAATGTCAGCCAATTCGAATAAGAATTGCGCCCTTTGTGGGCTCAAGAAGTAAAATAGAGAGATCGATTTCTATGGGAGCTGTATCGGCCTATAGACCAATTCAGACCATAATAAACACGTATGTTAATGGTCATGAGAGAATCCGTCGTACAAAATTTCAGGCAAATCGGATAAGAATTGCGCCCTCTAGAAGCTCAAGAAGCCAAGACCCAAGATCGGTTTATATGACAGCTATATAAGGTTATGGACCGATTTGAACTATACTTGGCACAATTGTTGGATATAATAACAAAACACGTCGTGCAAAATTTCATTCCAATCGGATAAGAATTGCGCACTCTAGAGGCTCAAGAAGTCAAGACCCAAGATCGGTTTATATGGCAGCTATATCAAAACATGGACTGATAAGGCCCATTTACAATACCAACCGACCTACACTAATAAGAAGTATTTGTGCAAAATTTCAAGCGGCTAGCTTTACTCCTTCGGAAGTTAGCGTGCTTTCGACAGACAGACGGACGGACGGACGGACGGACAGACGGACGGACGGACATGGCTAGATCGACATAAAATTTCACGACGATCAAGAATATATATACTTTATGGGGTCTCAGACGAATATTTCGAGTAGTTACAATCAGAATGAGGAAATTAGTATACCCCCCATCTTATGGTGGAGGGTATAAAAATGATTACGAATATAGTCAGGAAGACGGTATAGGCTATAAAACGCCATCCAATATCAAAAGTGGTCCGATAGGGACAATATGGATACTGAATGAAAGATATTGAAGAGTAGAATAAGAAAATGGTATAAAAACTTGGGTTCAAGTATCCAATGGGTCGCCCAACCCCAAAAACTGATCCAAACAGACAAAGTCTTCGGGAGTAGACTAGGAATCTTATATATAACAAGTAAAAGCGTGCTAAGTTCGGCCGGGCCGAATCTTATATACCCTCCACCATGGATCGCATTTGTCGAGTTCTTTTCCCGGCATCTCTTCTTAGGCAAAAAAGGATATAAGAAAAGAGTTGCTCTGCTATTAAAACGATATCAAGATATGGTCCGGTTCGGACCACAATTAGATTATATGTTGGAGACCTGTGTAAAATTTCAGCCAATTCGTATAAGAATTGCATCCATTGGGGCTCACGAAGTAAAATAGAGAGAATGATTTATATGGGATCTGTATCGGTCTATAGACCGATTCAGACCATAATAAACACGTTTGTTGATGGTCATGAGAGGATCCATCGTACAAAATTTCAGGCATATCGGATAATAATTGCGACCTCTAGGGGTCAAGAAGTCAAGAAGTCAAGATCATAGATCGGTTTATATGGCAGCTATATCAGGTTATGAACCGATTTAAACCTTATTTGACACAGTTGTTGAAAGTAAAAATAAAATACGTCATGCAAAATTTTAGCCAAATCGGATAGGAATTGCGCCCTCTAGAAGCTCAAGAAGTCAAATCCCCAGATCTGTTTATATGAGAGCTATATCAGGTTATGAACCGATTTGAACCATACACAGTTGTTGGATATCATAACGAAATACTTCGTGCAAAAATTCATTCAAATCGGATAAGAATTGTGCCCTCTAGAGGCTCAAGAAGTCAAGACCCAAGATCGGTTTATATGGCAGCCATATCAGGTTATGGACCGATTTAAACCATACTTGGCACAGTTGTTGGGTATCATAACAAAACACGTCGTGCGAAAATCCATTCTAATCGGGTAAGAATTGCGCACTGTAGATGCTCAAGAAGTCAAGACCCAAGATCGGTTTAAATGGCAGCTATATCAGGTTATGGACCGATTTGAACTATACTTGGCACACTTGTTGAATATCATAACAAAACACGTCGTGCAAAATTTCATTCTGATCGGATAAGAATTGCGCACGCTAGAGGCTCAAGAAGTCAAGACCCAAGATCGGTTTATATGGCAGCTATATCAGGTTATGAACCGATTTGAACCATACTTGGCACAGTTGTTGGATGTCATAGCAAAACACGTCGTGCAAAATTTCATTCCAATCAGATAAGAATTGCGCACTCTAGAGGCTCAAGAAGTCAAGACCCAAGATCGGTTTATATGGCAGCTATATCAAAACATGGACCAATACGGCCCATTTACAATACCAACTGACCTACACTAATAAGAAGTATTTGTGCAAAATTTCAAGCGGCTAGCTTTACTCCTTCGGAAGTTATCGTGCTTTCGACAGACAGACGGACGGACGGACGGACGGACGGACAGACGGACGGACATGGCTAGATCGACATAAAATGTCACGACGATCAAGAATATATATACTTTATGGGGTCTCAGACGAATATTTCGAGTAGTTACAAACAGAATGACGAAATTAGTATACCCCCCATCTTATGGTGGAGGGTATAAAAATCAATTTGTGTTTGGTTTAATTGAAATAGAATACGAATCTGACATCCAAATGTGGGACCACGTTTCTGGGGGTCCACCCTTTTCCCAAAACACCCCCCAAACAGGCTTATTTACTGACCATAGGAATATGGGGCTTAAATAAAAGGTATTTGAGTGTAGAATTAGAATCTGATATCCAAATATGGGACCAAGTGTTTAGGGCCGCCTTTCCCCAAAATCATCCCACAAGGGGGAAAAATTTACAACCATAGCCATATGGGGCTCAAATGGAAGGTCTTTGGGAGTAAAGCATGAATCTGATATCAATATTCGGGAAAAGTGTCTATGGGGCCATCCCACCACCCAAAAAGGAAGTATTTGCTGACTATTGCAATATGAGGCTCAAATAAGAAGGTTTTTAAAGTGGAACACGAATCCGATATATATTTTCAAGGCAAACTCACAGAGTGGCCGCCCATCCCCCAAAACATTAGTATTTGAGATTAGAAAACGAATTTAATAGAATATTTTGGGGCCAGGTGTTTGGGGGACGCCTCATCGTGTAAACTCCCCTAAACCAATTGCAATATGGGGTTTAAATAAATGGTATTTGAAAGAAGAGCACGATTCTGATATTTTTCAGGGCTAAGTGTCTGTGGGACCACCTCACCCCCGAAAACACCCATAAATCTGGTATCATGAGAATATAGGGCTGAAATCATATATTTTAAGAATGGAACACACCTAACATTCAAACTTGAATTCGTAGACCAATAAAGATCATATTGGATTTAGATAAAGGCACTTATATTGTTAAACTGTTATTCAAGCGATATACTATTTTCTTAGCATGGTATTTCACTAAAAGCTCTTTAATTGTCGAAAATAAATACTCCAAGGAAAATTTTGTTCCATATAAAGTACAAGAAGGCGCAGCGGAGCGGGCCCGGGTCAGCTAGTATGATATAAAAAATGAGGTTCATATAATTGATGGTCGCCCCATCCCCGATAAGCACCCCCCCCCCCCCCCCCCCCCATGGGTACATTACTTGATCATAGCATGATAAAACTCAATTGAAATGCAACTAAGAACAGATTGCGGTTATGACATTAAACTTTGTGTCCAAGAAGCAAAGTGGTGCTTCCCCTCCAAAAGTAGCCTCCAATAGGTTATTTGACCTAGTGCGTCATTGTTCTCAAGTGGCATATGGGGTGTGGCACACAACCCTCATATAGATGTCGTCCTCCAAACAGCTGTTTACACGAATCATGACAATATAGGGTTAAATTAAAGCTATAAGGTTTTGGACTACGAATCTGATATCTTCATTCTGTTCATATATCTAGCGGATCACCACCCCAAAACAGTAAATCAATCATAATTAGCTGACAGGATATTGTGTGATTTAATTAATGTGTGGCGACACAAATTAATTATGAAGTTCAGCGTGATAGCAGGAGTTGAAAACCTTAACGGTAAGGTTGCAACCATTCTTAACTCATCGATAGGTATCGATATTATTTATAACTTTCCCACCCAATACGGTGTTTACGGTAGTTTAAGGACCAATATTTGCCATCGAGAAAAATAGATATACATAACTTTGTCACCCCTACCCTAATTTTCGAAAACACCAGATTATAGCAACATAAAAACAAAACAAGTAAAAGCGTGCTAAGTTCGGCCGGGCCGAATCTTATATACCCTCCACCATGGATCGCATTTGTCGAGTTCTTTTCCCGGCATCTCTTTTTAGACAAAAAAGGATATAAGAAAAAAATTGCTCTGCTATTAAAACGATATCAAGATATGGTCCGGTTCGGACCACAATTAAATTATATGTTGGAGACCTGTGTAAAATTTCAGCCAATTCGTATAAGAATTGCGCCCATTGGGGCTCACGAAGTAAAATAGAGAGAACGATTTATATGGGATCTGTATCGGGTTATAGACCGATTCAGACCATAATAAACACGTTTGTTGATGGTCATGAGAGGATCCGTCGTACAAATTTCAGGCATATGGGATAATAATTGCGACCTCTAGGGGTCAAGAAGTCAAGATCCCAGATCGGTTTATATGGCATATAAGAAGTCAAGACCCAAGGTCGGTTTATTTGGCAGCTATATCAGGTTATGGACCGATTTGAACCATACTTAGCACAGTTATTGGATATCATAACAAAACACGTTGTGCAAAATTTTATTCCAATCGGATAAGAATTGCGCACTCTAGAGGCTCAAGAAGTCAAGACCCAAGATCGGTTTATATGGCAGCTATATCAAAATATGGACCGATATGGCCCATTTACAATACCAACCGACCTACGCTAATTAAAAGTATTTGTGCAAAATTTCAAGCGGCTATCTTTACTCCTTCGGAAGTTAGCGTGCTTTCGACAGACAGACGGACGGACGGACGGACGGTCGGACGGACGGACGGACAGACGGACGGACATGGCTAGATCGACATAAAGTGTCGCGACGATCAAGAATATATATACTTTATGGGGTCTCAGACGAATATTTCGAGTAGTTACAAACAGAATGACGAAATTAGTATACCCCCCATCTTATGGTGGAGGGTATAAAAATTGTTATCAAAATCTAGGAGGGCCGCCCAATTTGTAGACCAACCACTACAATATGGGAATCAAATTAAAGGTATTTGAGAGTAGAAAACTAACCTGATATCCAATCGTGGGATACCCACCACCTCGGGTATATATGTAAGCCACCTTTCATCAAAATCCTGTGAAATTTGCATACCTTATGTCCCATAGCAGTTATAACAAAATGTGTACCGATTTGGGCCTAATACTAATAAGTGCAAGTCATTTTTTAATTGTGTATAACAAAATATTGGTCTTTTTAGTAGCTATATCTAAAAATAAACCGATCTGAACCATATACAACATGGATGTTGAAAAGCCTAACATAAGTTACTGTGTCGAATTTCAGTGAAATCGGATTAAAAATGCGCCTTTTTTGGGCCCAAGGCTTTAAGTCGTGATATTGGTTCTATGCAAATCTTGACCGATCTAGACCAAAATGCAGAAATATGTAAAGGAGTTTAACTAAACTCTCTGTCCCAACATCGGACAATAAATGCGCCTTTACGGCCCCAAAACCTAAAACCGAGAGATCGGTCTATATGGCAGCTATATCCAAATCAGGACCTATCTGTGCCATATTGCAGAAGTATGTCAAGGGGCTTAACGTAACTCGCTGTCCTTAATTTCGGCGACATCGGACAATAAATGCGCCTTTTATGGCCCCAAAACCTAAAACCGAGAGATTGGTCTATATGGCAGCTATATCCAAATCTGATCCGATCAGAGCCCAATTTAAGACAAATGTTGAAGGGCCTAACACAACTCACTGTCCGAAATTTCAACAATATCCGAAAATAAATGTGGCTTTAGTGGGCCTACGACCCTAAATCGGAGAATCGGTCTATATGGCAGCTATATCCAAATCTGGACCGATTTGGACCAAATTAACCAAGGATGTCAAATGGCCTAACACAACTCACGGTCCCAAATTTCAGCGAGATCGGACTATAAATGCGCCTTTTATGGGCCTAAGACCCTAAGTCGGAGGATCGCGCTATATGGCAGCTATATCCAAATCTGATCCGATCAGTGCCCAATTTAAGATAAATGTTGAAGGGCCTAACACAACTCACTGTCCCAAATCGGATAATAAATGCGGCTTTTAGGGGCCTAAGAGCCTAAATCGGCGGATCGGTCTATATGGCAGCTATATTCAAATCTGGACCGATCTGATCCAAATTGACAAAGGATATCGAAGAGCTTTACACAACTCACTCTCTTAAATTTCAACAAAATCGGATAATAAATGTGGCTTTTATGGGCCTAAGACCCTAAATAGGCCGATCGGCCTATATGAGGGCTATATCAAGATACAGTCCGATATAGCCCATCTTCGAACTTAACCCTCTTATATACAAAAAAAGAACCTGTCCAAAATTTCAGCTCAATATCTCTATTTGTAAAAACTGTAGCGTGATTTCAACAGACAGACGGATAGATGGACGGACATGTCTAGATCGTCTTAGATTTTTGCACTGATAAAGAATATATATACTTTATAGGGTCGGAAATTGATATTTCGATGTATGCAAACGGAATGACAAAATGAATATACCAACATCCTTCGGTGGTGGGCATACAAATTTGGTATCCAAATTTCAGATAGGGTACCTAGGGGGCCGTCCCACCCTATAATCTACCAAATATATATTTTGACCAATCACAACAATATGCGACTCAAATGAAAGGCTTTTAGGATAAGATAAGATAGGATAAGCTAAGATGAAAGGTATTTAGGAGAAGAAAATGCATCTGATATCCAGTTGTCGGACCAAGTGCTAGGGGGACCACCCCAAGCCCCAAAACACCCATAAATCGGACATTTACCGACCATGGCAATATGGGACTCAAATGAAAGGTATTTGCGAATAGAATACGAATCTAATATCCAAATGTGGGATCACGTTTCGGGGGGTCCACCCCTTCTCCAAACAGAACTTTTTTATTGACCATGGGAATATGGGGCTTAAATAAAGGTATTAAAGTGTATTATACACTTTAATACCTTTATCGAATCTGATATCCAAAAACATCCCCCCAAGGAGACAAATTTAGTACCATACCAATATGGGGCTCGAATGAAAGGTCTTTGGGAATAAAGCACGAATCTGATATCAATATTGGGGAAAAGTGTTTATGGGGCCACCATACCTCCAAAACAACTCCAAATACGTACGCATTTGCTCACCATTACAATTTGAGTCTTAAAGGGAGTAGATCTCGATATTGTTAGTTTTTAGGGCCCATACCCAAAACCGGACTTATTTGCTGACTTTTGCAATAAGGGGTTTAGATGAAAGGTATTTGAGATTATGAAACGAATTTAATGTCCAATTTTGAGGCCAATGGCAGTATGGGGTTCAAATAAAGGATATTTGTGAGTAGAGCACGATGCTGATATATTTTCAGGGCTAAGTGTTTGGGGGCTAAAGCAGCTTCCCAAAACACCCCTAAATCAGGCATATTTACCGACCATGTCAATGTGGGTCTCAAATGGGAAGAAGAGTACGAAATTGATAGCCACTTTCGAGACCAATTTTTCCAAAACACCCCACAAACAGCTATTATTTAGTGACCATCGCAATATGGGGTTTATATAAAGATATTTTGGAGTAGAATACGAATTTGATATCCAAATGTGGGAGCATGTATGTAAAATAAATGGTATTTGAGAGAAGAGCTCGATGCTGAAGTTTATAAGGGAACACCCCACCCCCGAAAACACCCCTAAATCGCATATCATAACAATATCGGGCTGAAATAAAGACTTTCAAGAATGGAGTATATCTGACACCCAAACGTTAATACCTTTAACCCTCCGAGCGAATTCATAGAGCAATAAAAGATTATATGAGATTCAGATAAAGGCATTTATATTGTTATACTGTTAGTCAAGCGATTTACATATACTATTTTCGTAGCAAGGTATTTCACTAAAAGCTCTTTAATTATCGAGAATAAATATCAAAGGGAAAATTTTGTTCCATATAAAGTAAAAGAAGGCGCAGCGGTTCGGTTCAGCTAGTCATATATAAAAGTTATATTCATTCTGTATTAATTTTCTATATGAGGATTCTAGATATTTATATAACAAATCATAGTTCGTGCCATTTAGAGTATATATTACTTCGGTTTCATTTAGTATGATTTAAATATCCTATTCTTTGCTCTCTGTATATTGGGCAGATGCCTATAAAGTTAAAGGTATTTTCGGATTCGTTAAAGTTGCAAATAGTGCATATTCCATCGCTACGTATTTCGTCTGAAACAGCGGGAGTTCAAATAAAATAAACCGCTTCTAGCTTTCTAAACTTGAAGCACGTAATTAAACATTTTCTAACAAATTGGAGTTAAACTGTGATTTAGAAAAGGATAACGATCATGCAATTGAGAAATAACAGCATTTGCACGAAAATCATTGTGTTCCTTTACTTTAAGAAGAGGACACACAAACACTGTAGACCGAATTTTGACCGATTAAATGGTATTCACTTATAAAATACTTTTCAAATAAAGTGTTAACTGCTTTAATAATTTTTGAAATATATATTCGATTTTCTTTTGTATCAAGACAAGTGGTTGGTAAATTGAGCATTGATCAAGACTATATGGTGGTCCCTTTCATACATATCCATTGCGAGAATTGAGGATGAGCCAAATAGAGGCATATATTTGGCTTCTACCATATACAGACACGAAGTGGGATGGGTAGACAGAGTTCTTTGAATGACTTTTTCAATACATATATGAGCTACAATACATCAAGTTATTGACCGATATGGACCGTACTTTTCATGGCTGTTAGAAGTCATAGAAAAACACCACCTCCAAAATTTCAAGCAAACAGATTAAAAATTGCGCCCTCCAATGGCTCAGAGTATCAAATTGGGAGATCGGCTTATACGGCAGCTAAATCAGGCTATTAACCAATTTGAACCATATACAGTTGTAACCACTTGGAACCATAGACAGTTGTTGGAAGCATACTGAAACACCACGTGCAAAATTTCAGCCAAATCGGTTTAGAATTGCGCCCTCCAGACTCTAGAGAAGTAAAGACCCAAGTTCGGTTTATACGTCAGCTAATGAGAACACGGATCGATTTGGCCTATTTACAATACCAACTGACCTAAACTAATAAGAAGTGTTTGTGAAAAATTTAAAACGCCCAGCTTTACTCCTTCGCAAGTTATTTCGACAGAGAGACGGGCGGACATGGCTAGATCGACTTAAAATGTCATAACGATCCAGAATATTTATAACTTATGGGTTCTAGACGCATATTTTATGGTGTAATAAACGGAATGATGTAATTAATATACCCCCATCTTATGGTGGAGGGTATAAAAATAGAAAGTATAATTTTCGTTGTGTGTCCATATAAAATATTTTACCTATATATATATATAACCAGTAAAAAGGCGTTAAGTTCGGATGGGACGAACTTTGGATACCCACCACCTCGGGCATATATGTAAACCACCTTCCATCAAAATCCGGTGGAAATTGCATACCTTATGTCCCACAGCAGTTATATCGAAATATGTTCCGATATGGACCAAATACTAATAAGTACAAGTCATCGTTCCATTGTGTATAACAAAATATTGGTCCTTTTATACCCTCCACCATAGGATGGGGGTATACTAATTTCGTCATTCTGTTTGTAACTACTCGAAATATTCGTCTGAGACCCCATAAAGTATATATATTCTTGATTGTCGCGACATTTTATGTCGATCTAGCCATGTCCGTCCGTCTGTCCGCCCGTCCGTCTGTCTGTCGAAAGCACGCTAACTTCCGAAGGAGTAAAGCTAGAAGCTTGAAATTTTGCGCAAATACTTTTTATTAGTGTAGGTCGGTTGGTATTGCAAATGGGCCATAACGGTCCATGTTTTGATATAGCTGCCATATAAACCGATCTGGGATCTTGACTTCTTGAGCCTCTAGAGGTCGCAATTATTATCCGATTTGACTGAAATTTTGCACATAGTGTTTTATATCCAACAACTGTGCTAAGTATGATTCAATTCGGTTCATAACCTGATATAGCTGTCATATAAATCGATCTTGGGTCTTGACTTCTTGAGCCTCAGAGTGCGCAATTTTCATCCGATTTGACTCAAATTTTGCACATACTGTTTTAGTATCACTTCTAACAACTGCGCTAAGTATGGTTCAAATCGGCCCATAACCTGGTATAGCTGTCATATAAACCGATCGTGGGTCTTGATTTCTTGAGCTTCTAGAGTGCGTAATTCTAATCCGATTTGACTCAAATTTTGCATATAGTGTTTTAGTTTCACTTTTAATAACTGTGCCAAGTATGGTTCAAATCGGTCCATAACCTGGTATAGCTGCCACATAAACCGATCTTGGGTCTTGACTTCTTGAGCCTCTAGAGAGCGCAATTCTTACCCGATTGGAATGACATTTTGCATGACGTGTTTTATTATGATATCCAACAACTGTGCTAAGTATGATTCAATTCGGTTCATAACCTGATATAGCTGTCATATAAAGCTATACTAGGTTATGGACCGATTTGAGCCATACTTGAGCCTCTAGAGGGCGAAATTCTCATCCGATTTGACTGAAATTTTGCACATAGTGTTTTATATCCAACAACTGTGCTAAGTATGGCTCAAATCGTTCAAACCATATAAACCGATCTTGGGTCTTGACTTCTTGAGCCTCTAGAGAGCGCAATTCTTATCCGATTGGACTGAAATTTTGCACGACGTGTTTTGTTATGATATCCAACAACTGTGCTAAGTATGATTCAAATCGGTCCATAACCTGATATAGCTGCCATATAAACCGATCTGGGATCTAAGCTTCTTGAGCCTCTAGAGGTCGCAATTATTATCCGATTTGCCTGAAATTTTTTACAACGGATCCACTCATGACCACCAACATACGAGTTTATTATGGTCTGAATCGGTCGATAGCCCGATACAGCTTCCATATAAATCGATCTCTCTATTTTACTTCTTGAGCCCCCAAAAGGCGCAATTCTTATTCGAATTGGCTGACATTTTACACAGGTCTCCAACATAATTTAATTGTGGTCTAAACCGGATCATATCTTAATATCGCTCTAATAACAGAGCAAATCTTTTCTTATATCATTTTTTGCCTAAGAAGAGATGTCGGAAAAATAAGTCAACAAATGCGCTCCATGGTGGAGGGTATATAAGATTCGGCCCGGCCGAACTTAACACGGTTTTACTTGTTAGTAACTATATCTAAAAATAAACCGATCTAAACAATAAATACGACACGGATGTCGAAAATCCCAACAAAAGCCACTGTGTCAAATTTCAGTTAAATCGGATTATAAATGCGCCTTTTATGGCGCCAAGACTTTAAATCGAGAGATCGGTCTACATGAAGCTATATCCAAATGGGCTAACTTACAGGAAAATGTCGAATAGTCTTACACAACGCACTGTCCCAAATTTCAGCGAAATCGGACAATAAATGCGCCTTTTATTGCTCCAAAGCCGAGAGATCAGTCTATATGGCTGCTATATCCAAATTTGGACCGATCTGTACCGTATTGCAGATGTATGTCAAGGGGCATAACTTAACTCACCTAATTTCGGCGACATCGGGCATTAAATGCGCTTTTCATGGGCCCAAAACCTTAAATCGAGAGTTCGGTCTATATGGCAGCTATATCCAAATCTGAACCGATCAGGGTCAAATTGAAGAATGAAGTCGAAGGGGCTAACACAAATCACTGTCCCAAAATCGGGTAATAAATGTGGCTTTTATGGTCCTAAGACCCTAAATCGAGAAATCGGTCTATATGGCAGCTATGTCCAAATCTGGACCGATCTGGGCCAAATTGACGAAGGATGTCGAAGGGCCTAGCACAACTCACTGCCCCAAATTTCAACAAAATCGGATAATAAATTTGGCTTTTATTGGCCTAAGACCCTAAATCGGAGGATCGGTCTATATGGCAGCTATATCCAAATCCGGAACGATCTGAGCCAAATTGACGAAGGAGGTCGAAGAGCCTAACACAACTCACTGTCGAAATTTCAGCAAAATCGGATAATAAATGTGGTTTTTATGGCCTAAGACCCTAAATCGGAGGATCGGTCTATATGGCAGCTATATCCAAATCTGGACCGATCTGAGCCAAATTGACGAAGGTTGTCGAAGGGCCTAACACAACTCACTGCCCTAAATTTCATCAAAATCGGATAATAAATTTGGTTTTTATGGGCCTAAGAACCTAAATCGGCCGATTGGTCTATATGGGGGCTATATCAAGATATAGTCCGATATAGCCCATCTTCGAACTTAACCTGCTTATGAACAAACAAAAAGAACCTGTGCAATATTTCAGCTCAATATCTCTATTTTTAAAGATTGTAGCGTGATTTCAACAGACAGACGGACGGACATATCTAGATCGTCTTAGATTTTTACGCTGATCAAGAATATATTGGGTTGCCCAAAAAGTTATTGCGGATTTTTTAAAAGAAAGTAAATGCATTTTTAATAAAGCTTAGAATGAACTTTGATCAAATATACTTTTTTTACACTTTTTTTCTAAAGCAAGCTAAGAGTAACAGCTGATAACTGACAGAAGAAAGATAGTGGAAGGGGCGCACACTCCCCAGTTACCCCAAATTCACCACTTAAAATCAAAAGTGGACCGATGGGTATAAAATGAAAGGTATTGGGGTGTAAAATACAAACATGGTATTAAAAATTCGGGTAAAGTATGCGAGGGGTTGTCCATACCCAAAAACTCATCGAAACAAACATATTTGAAATAAATTTAAATATTCGTGGCTAGACTAAGAATCTTATATATAACAAGTAAAAGTAAGTTCGGCCGGGCCGAATCTTACATACCCTCCACCATGGATCGCATTTGCCGAGTTCTTCTCCCGGCATTTCTTCTTAGGCAAAAAAGGTTATAAGAAAATATTTGCTCTGCTATTATTATATTATTACATGTTGGAGACCTGTGTAAAATGTCAGCCAATTCGAATAAGAATTGCGCCCTTCGGGGGTTCAACAAGAAAATAGAGAGATCGATTTATATGGGAGCTGTATCGGGATATAGACTGATTCAGATCACTATAAACACGTATGTTGACAGTCATGAGAGGATCCGTAGTACATAATTTCAGACAAATCGGATAATAAATGCGACCTCTAGAGGCTCAAGAAAATCAAGATCCCAGATCGGTTTATATGACAATTATAGCAGGTTATGAACCGATTTGAACCTTATTTGACACAGTTGTTTAATGTAAGAATAAAATACTTCATAAAAATTTTCAACCAAATCGGATAGGAGTTGCGCCCTCTAGAAGCTCAAGACCCCAGATCTGTTTATATGACAGCTATATCAGGTTATGGACCGATTTGAACCACACTTGGCACAGTTGTTGAATATCATAACAAAACACTTCATGCAAAACTGCATTCAAATCATATAAAAATCGCGCACTCTAGAGGCTCAAGAAGTCAAGACCCAAGATCGGTTTATATAACAGCTATATCAGGTTATGGACCGATTTGAACCATACTTGGCACAGTTGTTGGATATCATAACCAAACACGTCGTGCAAAATTTCATTCCAACCGGATAAGAATTGCGCACTCTAGAGGCTCAAGAAGTCAAGACCCAAGATCGGTTTATATGGCACCTATATCAAAACATGGACCGATATGGCCCATTTACAATACCAACCGACCTACACTAATAAGAAGTGCTTGTGTAAAATTTCAATTTCAAATCGGACCCTCCCCCTTACCCTAATTTTCAGAAACGCCAGTTCTCGGAGATGGATGGTGCGATTTAAGCGAAATTTTGTGTGCTCTCATATAGTACCCTGAAAAAAAAAAGACCAATCACGACAATATGGGACTCAAATGAAAGATATTAAGGACAAGAAAACGTATCTGATATCCAATTTTCGGACCATGTGCTAGGGGGATCACCCCAAGCCCCTAAACACCCCTAAATCGGACATTTTTACCGACCATTTTACAGATATGGGACTCAAATGAAAGGTATTTGCGAGTAGAATACGAATCGGATATCCAAATGTGGGACCACGTTTCTGGGGGTCCACCCCTTCCCCAAAACACCCCCAAACAGGACTTATTTACTGACCATGGAATATGGAGCTTAAATAAAAGGTATTTAAGTGTAGAATTAGAATCTGATATCCAAATCTGGGACCAAGTGTTTGGGGGGCCGCCTCTCCCCAAAAATATCCACCAAAGGGGACAAATTTACGACCATAGCCATATGGGGCTCAAATGAAAGGTCTTTGGGAGCAAAGCACGAATCTGATATGAATATTCAGAAAAGTGTCAATGGGGCCACCCCACCCCCACAACACCACCCAAATACAATAGTAAGTATTTTCTGACTTTTGCAATATGAGGCTCAAATAATAGGATTTTTAAAGTGGAACACGAATCCGATATATATTTTCAAGGCCAACTCACTGAGTGGCCTCTTATCTCCCAAAACACCCCCCAAGCCGGTCACGTTTGCCGACTATGGAAATATGGGGCTCAAATTAAAGGTTTTTGGGAGGAGACCACGTACCTGATATCAACATTAGGGACCGACTGTCTAGGGGACGTCCCACCACCATAACAACCACCAAATAGAACGTATTTGCTCACCAAGACAATTTAGGTCGTAAAGAGAGTGGAACTAAATATTCATAGTTTTTAGGGCCAATAACTCAAACCGGACATATTTGCAGATTTTTGCAATAAGGATTTGAGGCCTATGGCAATATGGGGTTCAAATAAATGATATATAGATATATGAGAATAGAGCACGTTGCTGATATATTTTCCGAGCTTAGTGTTTGGGGGACCACCCTAATCCCCAAAACACCCCTAAATCGGCCACATATACCGACCATGTCGATGTGGAGCTTAAATGAAAGGTATTGGGGGTAGAGCAAGAATTGATACACACTTTCGGGACCAATTTTCTGGGGGTCAACCCCTTTCCCAAAATACCCCACAAGCAGAAATTTTTTAGTGACCATCGCAAAATGGGGATCAAATAAAGGTATTTGGGAGTAGAATACGAATTTGATATCCAAATTTAGGACCATGTATTTAGGGAATCACCCCTCCACCAAAACACCCCGCAAAGGGTAAAAAATTTTCGACCTTGCCAATATATGGTCTCTAAGATTAAACAAGTAAAAAGGCGTTAAGTTCGGCCGGGCCGAACTTTGGATACCCACCACCTCGGATATATATATATATACATATAAACCACCTTTCATCATAATTCGGTGAAAATTTCATACCTTATGTCCCATATCAGTTATATCAAAATATGTTCCGATTTGGACCAAATACTAATAAGTACAGAAGCTATATCTAAAAATAAACCTATCTTAAGCATATACAACACGGATGTCGAAAAGCCTAACATAAGTAACTGTATCAAATTTCAGTGAAATCGGATTATAAATGCGCCTTTTAAATAGAGATATCGGTCTACATGGCATGTCGAAGAGCCTAACACAAAGCACTGCCCCAAATTTCGGCGAAATCGGACAAAAATGGACTCTTTTATAAGCCCAAAACTTTAAATCGAGATATCGGTCTATATGGCAGCTATATTCAAATCTGGACCGATCTGGGCACAATTGAAGAAGGACTTCGAAGAGCCTAACTAAACTCACTGTCTCAAATTTCAGCGACATCGGACAATAAATGCGTTTTTTATGGCCCCAAAACCTGAATATCGGTCTATATGGCTGCTATATCCAAATCTGGACCGATCAGTGCGATATTGCAGAAGTATGTCAAGGGGCTTAACTAAACTCACTGTCCCAGATTTCGGCGGCATTGGACAATAAATGAGCATTTTATGGGCCCAAAACCTTCAATCAAGAAATCGGTCAATATGACAGCTATATCCAAATTTGAACCGATCTGAGCCAAATTGACGAAGGATGTTGAAGGGCCTAACACAACTCACTGTCCCAAATTTCAGCAAAATCGGATACTAAATGTGGCTTTTATGGGCCTAAGACCCTAAATCTGCTGATCGGTCGATATGGCAGCTATATCCAAATCTTAACCGATCTGGGCCAAATTGACGAAGGATGTCGATGGGCCTAACGCAATTTACTGTCCCAAATTTCATCAAAATTGGATAATAAATGTGACTTTTGTGGGCCTAAGACCCTAAATCGGAGGATCGGTATATATGGCAGCTATATCCAAATCTGAACCGATCTGGGCCAAATTAACGAAGGATATCGATGGGCCTAACACAACTCACTGTCCCAAATTTCAGCGAAATCGGATAATAAATGTGGCTTTTATGGGCTTTAGACCCTAAATCGGAGGATCGGTCTATATGGCACCTATATCCAAATCTGAATCGATCTGGGCCAAATTAACGAAGGATATCGATGGGCCTAACACAACTCACTGTCCTAAATTTAAGCGAAATCGGATAATAAATGTGGCTTTTATGGGCTTTAGACCCTAAATCGGCGGATCGGTCTATATGGGGGCTATATCAAGATATAGTCCGATGTAGCCCATCTTCGAACTTAACCTGCTTATGGACAAAAAAAGAATCTGTGCAAAATTTCAGCTCGATATCTCTATTTTTAAAGACTGTAGCGTGATTTCAACAGACAGACGGACGGACATGTCTAGATCGTCTTAGATTTTTACGCTGATCAAGAATATATATACTTCATAGGGTCGGGAATGGATATTTCGATGTATTGCAAACGGAATGACAAAATGAATATACCCCCATCCTTCGGTGGTGGGTATAAAAACGAATTTGATAACCTATTTTGGGGCCATGTGTTTGGGGGACGCCTCATCCTGTAAACTCCTCTTAAGCCAATGGCAATATGGGGTTTAAATAAATGGTATTTGAGAGAAGAGCACGATGCTGATATTTTTTCAGGGCCAAGTGCCTGGAAGACCACCTCACCACCGAAAACACCACTAATTCAGATATCATGAGAGAAGCGGGCTGAAATAAATTATTTTAAGAATGGAGGACACCTTACATCCAGACTTAAATTCGTAGACCAATAAAGATCATATGGTATTCGGACTAAGGCACTTATATTGTTAAATTGTTAGTCAAGCCATATACTATTTTCGTAGCATCGTATTTCACTAAAAGCTCTTTAATTGTCGAAAATAAATATTCCAAGGAATATTCCAAGAAAACTTTTGTTCCATATAAAGTAAAAGAAGGCACAGCGGAGCGGGCCCGGGTCAGCTTGTAGGCTATATAAGTTGTTGATATTGGAAGGGAGCGCACCCTCCCCCGGTACCCCAAAAACAATTTCCAAAATCAAAGTTGATCGATCGGGACAATATTTGTATCAAATGAAAGGTATTGGGAGTAGAATGCGAATATGGTATTAAAAGTTGGGCCCAAGGAACCCAGGGGCCACTCTAACCTAAAAAGTTCCCCAAAAGAACATATAAGACGTACATATCAATATGGGACTCAATTGAAAGGTATTCGCGAGAAGATCACGAATTTGACATACATAATTATGTCTAAGTATTTGAGATTCGCACCACCTTCAATAGGCCCCCCAAATGGGAATTTTGTTCGATCATACGTATATAAGACTCATATGAAAGGTATTCGGGAGTGGATTACGAATATAACATAAAACTTTGTGTCCAAGAATCTATGTAGCCTTTACTTACAAAAAATTACTCCAATAGATTATTTGACCAATTAAAACAATGGGAATCAAATGATAGATATTTTTGAGTAGAGTGGTCCATTCAAATATGTGCTCTTGTGGCAGATAGAGTGTGGCGCACAACCCTCATATAGACACCCTCCACCAAACGGCTGTATACACCAATCATGATAATATGGGGTTAAATTAAAGGTATAAGGTTGTGGTCTAGATATCTTCATTTGCTCGTATATCTAGCGGACCACCTCACCCCTAAACAGACGATCAATCATAATAACCTTACAGGACACTGTGTAAATTAATTAATGTGTGGGAACACAAATAAATGTAGGCCGTAATACCCCAAAAATTATTACGTTCAGCGTTGTAGAAGAATTTGCAAACCTAAACGTTAAGATTGCAACTATTTTTAGCTCATCGATAGACAAGACCAAACGACTTGCAGCTGGGCAAAACTTTGTTGTTCAAAAGTATTACATAGTTTAATAGTAAGAACTATCGCCACCGCACCAAATATGTAGACTAACAGATTAGTTCTTTACCACAGAAAATCGTTTAATATGGCAAATGGATTTGATTAAACGATGACTTTAAATAGGTAGTCATATAGTCATTTGTAGACAACTACCACATGATGATCAATGTTATAGGCATTAAGCCACGTCAAGCGAGTAGTAGCACTAACATTTACGTTAGTGCCATCTAATGGCTGTTTTCAAAGGTTGCTTTCAAATGGATTTAGTTGATCCAATTGAAAACAGCCAGTAAATGGCTCTAATTTGGAGAAGCCAACATGAACAGAAAGAGAGCAGAGTGGTCAAGATTGATCATGACATCGTTACGGTTGTTTGCGGTATTATATTTTAACTTTCCCACTCTAAGACGGGCCTTAGCAATAATTTTTAAAAACACCAGATCTCGAAGATGGGTAGGGCGATTTAAGCAAAATTTTGTTGGCCCTAACATTGAACTGAAGTCAAAAATTTGGTATCAGAATCTGAGGTGGGGAACCTAGGAGGGCCGTACACCCCCAAAACCCTCTAAATGGATTTATGGACAAATCACTACAATATGGGTATCAAATTTAAGGTATTTAAGAGTAGGAACAGAATCTGTTTTCCCAGTGTGTAATTGTTTTTTGGGTCACCCCATCCTCAAAAAGCTCTTAAATCTGACATATTTACCGACCATGGCAATATAGATCTTAAATGAAATGTCTTTGGAAGTAGAGTACGAAATTGACTTTCACTTTTGAGACCAAGTATATGGGGATCCACCACACCCTTCAATAAAACTTTTACTTATTGGGGTTTAAATCAAAAACTTATATTATTTATTCGAGGAAAGGCTATATCAGGAGCTCCAAGTATTAATGGAACAAATCAATTTCCAAATCCTCCACCATAAAACTTACCAAACATATATTTAGATTAATCACGACAATATGAGACTCAAATTCGGATAAGAAAACGTATCTGATATCCAATTGTCGGACCAAGTGCTAGGGGGACCAGCCCAACCCCCAAAACACCCCTAAGTCGTTCATATTTACAACCATGGCAATATGGGACTCAAACGAAAGGTATTTGCGGGTGGAATACGAATCTGATATCCAAATGTGGTACCACGTTTCTGGGGGTCCACCCCTTCCCCAAAACACCCCCAAACTGGATTTATTTACTGATCATGGGAATATGGGGCTTAAATAAAAGGTATTTGAATGTAGAATACGAATCTGATATCCAAATATGGGACCAAGTGTTTGGGGGGCCGACTCTCTTCAAAAACATTCCCCAAAGGGGACAAATTTATGACCATAGCATCATGGGGCTCAAATGAAAGGTCTTTGGAAGCAAAGCACGCATTTGATGTCAATATTCGGGAAAAGTGTCTATGGGGCCACGCTTCCCCCACAACACCACCCAAATAGTATATATATTCTGACTATTGCAATATGAGGCTCAAATAAGAGGGTTTTTAAAGTGGAACTCCAATCCGATATATATTTTCAAGGCCAACTCACTGAGTGGCCCCTCCTCCCCCAAAACACCCCCACACAACCCCCGGTCATGTTTACCGACTATGGAAATATGGGGCTCAAATTAAAGGTATGTGGGAGTAGACCACATATCTGATATCAACATAAGGTGCCACCATAACAACCCCCAAATAGGACGTATTTGCTCACCAAGACAATTTGGGTTTTAAAGAGAGTGGAATCTATTGTGACTCTGTAATTGCATTCTTTCTTCTGTCAGTTATCAGCTGTTACTTTTAGCTTGCTTTAGAAAAAAGTGTAAACAAGTAAAAGTGTGCTAAGTTCGGCCGGGCCGAATCTTATATAACTTCCACCATGGATCGCATTTGTCGAGTTTTTTTCCCGGCATCTCTTCTTAGGCAAAACGGGATATAAGAAAAGATTTGCTTTGCTATTAGAGCGATATCAAGATATGGTCCGGTTTGGACCAGAATTAAATTATATGTTGGAGATATGGTCCGGTCCGATATCAAAATATGGTCCGGTTTGGACCACAATTAAATTATATGTTGGAGACCTGTGTAAAATGTCAGCCAATTCGAATAAGAATTGCGCTCTTTGTGAGCTCAAAAAGTAAAATAGAGAGATCGATTTATATGGGAGCTGCATCGGGCTATGGACCGATTCAGACCATAATAAACACGTATGTTGATGGTCATGAAAGAATCCGTCGTACACAATTTCAGGCATCGGATAATAATTGCGACCTCTAGAGGCTCAAGAAGTCAAGATCCCAGATCGGTTTATATGGCACCTATATCAGGTTATGAACCGACTTGTACTTTATTTGACATAGTTGTTGAAAATAACAATAAAACAAGTCTTGCGAAATTTTAGCCAAATCGGATAGGAACTGCGCCCTTAAGAAGCTCAAGAAGTCAAGTCCGCAGATCTGTTTATATGACAGCTATATCAGGTTATGAACCGATTTGAACCATATGTGGATATCATAACAAAATACTACGTGCCAAAATTCATTCAAATCGGATAGGAACTGGGCCCTCTAGAGGCTAATGAAGTCAAGACCCAAGATCGGTTTATATGACAGCTATATAAGGTTATGGACCGATTTGAACCATACTTGGCACAGTTGTTGGATATCATAACAAAATACTTCATGCAAAATTTCATTCCAATCGGATAAGAATTGCGCACTCTAGAGGCTCAAGAAATCAAGACCCAAGATCGGTTCATATGGCAGCTATATCAGGTTATGGACCGATTTGAACCATAGTTGGCACAGTTGTTGGATATTATAACAAAACACTTCGTGCAAAATTTCATCCCAATCGGATAAGAATTGCGCACTCTAGAGGCTCAAGAGGTAAAGACTCAAGATCGGTTTGTATGGCAGCTATATCAAAACATGGACCGATATGGCCCATTTACAATACCAACCGACCTAACCTAATAAGAAGTATTTGTGCAAAATTTCAAGCGACTAGCTTTACTCCTTCGGAAGTTAGCGTGCTTTCGACAGACAGACGGACGAACGGACGGACGGACAGACGGACGGACATGGCTAGATCGAGATAAAATTTCACGACGATCAAGAATATATATACTTTATGGGGTCTCAGACGAATATTTCGAGTAGTTACAATCAGAATGACGAAATTAGTATACCCCCCATCTTATGGTGGAGGGTATAAAAAACGTCTTGCAAAATTTCATTCCAATCGGATAAGAATTGCCCACTCTAGGGGCTCAAGAAGTCAAGACCACAGATCGGTTTATATGGCAGCTATATCAGGTTATGGACGGATGTAAACGATACTTAGCACAGTTGTTGGATATTATAACAAAACACGTCGTTCAAAATTTCATCCCAATCGGATAAGAATTGCGCACTCTAGAGGCTCAAGAAGTCAAGACCCACGATCGGTTTATATGGCAGCTATATCAAAACATGGACCGATATAGCCCATTTCCAATACCAACTGACCTACACTAATAAGAAGTATTTGTGCAAAATTTCAAGCGGCTAGCTTCACTCCTTCGGAAGTTAGCGTGCTTTTGACAGACAGACGGACGGACGGACGGACATGGCTAGATCGACATAAAATTTCACGACGAACAAGAATATATATACTTTATGGGGTCTCAGAAGAATATTTCGACTAGTTACAAACAGAATGACGAAATTAGTATACCCCCCATCCTATGGTGGAGGGTATAAAAAGGATATTTGATTAAAGTTCATTCTAAGTTTTATAAAAAGTGCATTTAATTAATTTTAAAAAATCCGCAATTACTTTTTGGGCAACCCAATAATAATCATATTTTTTAGGGCCAATACCCCAAACCGGACTTATTTGCTGACTTTTGCAATAAGGAGTTTAAATGAGATTAGAAAACGAATTTGATATCAAATTTTGAGGGCAATGGGAATACGGGGTTCAGTAAATGATATATAGATATATGAGAATAGAGCACGTTGCTGATATATTTTCAGGGCTTAGAATTTAGGGGACCACCCTAATCCCCAAAACACCGCTAAATCGGGCATATTTACCGACCATGACAATGTGGGGCTTAAATGAAAGGTATTAGGGAGTAGAGCAAGAATTGATACCCACTTTCGGGACCAATTTTCTGGGGGTATCCCATTTCCCAAAATACCCCACAACAGCGATTTTTTACTGACCATTGCAATATGGGGCTCAAATAAAGGTATTTGGGAGTAGAATACGAATTTGATATCCAAATATAGGACCATGTATTTAGGGCATCATCCCCTTCCCAAAACACCCCCAAAGGGAAAAAATGTTTCGACCATGCCAATATGTGGCTCAAATGAAAAGTATTTGAGATTAGAAAACGAATTTGATAACCTATTTTGGGGCCATGTGTTTGGGGGACGCCTCATCCTGTAAAAAACTCTTAAGCCAATGGCAATATGGGGTTTAAATAAATGGTATTTGAGAGAAGAGCACGATGCTGATATTTTTTCAGTGCCAAGTATCTGGGGGACCACCTCTCCCCCGAAAACACCAATAAATCAGACATCATGAGAATATCGGGCGGAAATGAAGTATTTTAAGAATGGAGTACACCTTACATCCAAACTTAAATTCGTAGACCAATAAAGATCATATGGGACTCAGATGAAGGCACTTATATTGTTAAACTGTTAGTCAAGTTAGCATGGTGTTTCACTAAAAGATCTTTAATTGTCGAAAATAAATATTCCAAGGAAACTTTTATTCCATATAAAGTAAAAGAAGGCGCAGCGGAGTTGGCCCGGATCAGCTAGTCCTATTGTCCGATGTCGCCGCAATTGGGAACAGTGAGTTGTGTTAGGCCCATCAATTTGCCTCAGATCGGTCCAGATTTGGATATAGCTGCCATATAGACCGATCTCTCGATTTAATGTTTTGGGCCCATAAAAGGTTCATTTATTGTCCAATGTTGCCGAAATTTGGGACAGAATGTTAAGTTAAGCCCCTTCAAATATTTCTGTAATTTGATCTAGATCGATCAAGATTTACATATAGCTGCCATACCGACCGATATCTCGATTTAAAGTCTTGGCCCCAAAAAAGGCGCTTTTATAATCCGATTTTACTGAAATTTGACACATTGACTTATGTTAGGCTTTTCGACATCCATGTTGTATATGGTTCAGATTGGTTTATTTTTAGATATAGTTACTAAAAAGACCAACATTTTTTATACACAATTGAACAATGACTTGTATCTATTAGTATTTGGTCCAAATCGGATCATATTTCGATATAACTGCTATGGAACATAATGTATGCAATTTTCACCCAATTTTGATGAAAGGTGGTTTACATATATATCCGAGGTGGTGGGTATCCAAAGTTCGGCCCGGCCGAACTTAACGCCTTTTTACTTGTTTGATGTGTAAAAGTACTACCCAAAAATAAAAGTGGATCGATCGGTATAATATGGGATTCAAATGAAAGGATTCAATTGGAAAATAGAATACGAATATGGTATTAAAATCAAAGTCTAAGTACTCGTTGGACCGCCCAAAAAACAAACCCAAAACTCCCTCAAACACACATATTGGACGTTAATTTCAATATGGGGCTCAAGTGAAACTTATTCGGGAGTAGATTTCGAATCTGGCATACAATATCAGATCGAAGTATAGTGGGACACGTCAGCCCACAAAGACGCCATTATGCATATATGATACTTGGCTGAACCGATTTCTTAAAATTTCATAGATTGTGTACGTTTGTCTGGAAGGAACATGGGCTATACTATTAGAAAGTACGTTATTATTAGGCAGTAAATTACAAATATGGCATAAAACATTAGGTCCAAGTAATTTGAGGTCGCCCCACCCCCAAATACCACCAAATGGGCATATTAGCCGACCATGGCTAAATAGGACTCAAATGAAAGGTATTTGAGATTAGGTCACGAATATGACATTAAAATTTGCGTTCAAGTCAAGGTGGCGCTTTTCCTCCTTAAGATACGTCACATGGGTTATTTGAACCATTATGACAATATGGGACTCTAATAAAAGGTATTTGAGATAGAAAATGAATTTGATATCCAATTTTGGAGCCAAGTGGTTCGGGGTACGCCATAAAGCATCCCCTAAACTGAACTTTATTTCCGTAGGGAATTAAGAACGAATTTGATATCTATTGTCTGAGCAAAGTATCGGTGGCCGCCCAAGCCCCAAAACACCCTCCAAACGGTTCATATTACTGGCCATGGCAATATGGGGCTCAAATTAAAAGGATTTGGAAGTGCAGCACGAATTTGATATCCATATTTGAGTCGAAATGTCTGAGGTGCCATCCCTTCCATAAAAAGCATTTCTCATTACCCTAATTCTTAAAAACACCAGGAACCTAGCAGGGACAAACTTCTCACACATCAATACGTGCTTTCAGATTCAAGTTTAAACTCAATGATAAGGGACCTTTTTTTTATAGCCGAGTCCGAACGGAGTCCCGGAGTGCGACACCTCTTTGGGGAAAATTTTTTAAATGACCGTACATGGCATTGTACCTTACAAATGACGCCAACACTTAGAGGGGATAACCACCGCTTTGTCCGATATTCTCACCAGGATTTGAACGCGTTCAGCGTCATAGACTGCAAAAGTACGAATTGTCCCCTTTTCCCCATCCTAAAAAAATATTAGAGAGTTAAAGGAGGCGCAGCGGAGCGGGCCCCGGTTCGGCTAGTTTAATTATAATTATACTAATTTAGTCATTAAGTTTGAAACACCTCGAAATATTCGTCTAAGACCCCATAAACTATATATATTCTTGATCATCTTGACGTTCTGAGTCGATCTAGCCATGTCCGTCCGGCCGTATGTTCGTCGAAATCACGATAGCGGTCGAACGTGTAAAGCTAGCCGCTTGAAATTTTGTACAGATATTGACTTTTAATGTTGGTTGTTGGGGATTGCCAATGGGCCATATCGGTTTAGATCGGTGTATAACCTCATATAGCTCCCATATAAACCGGTCTAACGATTTGACTTCTTTAGTCCTTACAAGCCGCAACTTTTGTCCGACTTGTCTGAAATTTTTGCATAGTGTTCTTATAAGAAATCCACCAACTGTGCCGAGTACGGTCCGAATCGCTATATAACTTGATATAGCTTCCATATAAACCGATCTCCCGATTTGACTTCTTGGGCCCTTACAAGCCGCGTTTTTTTGCGCTTTGCCTACTATAATGCAGATAGTGTTCTGCTATGACTGTTTGGCAGGTACAATAAAATTTTTCCCTTCAACTAACTTTATTTTGTATTCATTTTTAGCAGATTCCATGGCAGTGGGTCTTCAAGATTCTTGAAGACCTTTAAGTAAAACAAGTAAAAGTGTACTAAGTTCGACCGAGCCGAATCTTATATAAACTGCCCCATGAATGTCAAGTTATTTGAATGACTTTTTCAATATATATATGAGTTACATCAAGTTACTGACCGATATGGACCTTACTTATTATGGCTGTTGAAAGTCATAGAAAAATACCACCTCCAAGATTTGAGGCAAATCGAGTAAAACTTGCGCCCTCCTGCGGCTCAGACTGTCTAATTAGGAGATTGGTTTATACGGCAGCTATATCAGGTTATAAGCCGAGTTGAACCATACCTTTCACAGGATAAGAGTTGCGCCCTGTAGAGGGCCAAGAATTCAAGACACAAGATCGGTTTACATGGCAGCAATATGGACGGCTTCGACCTACACTAATAAGAAGTATTTGTGAAAAATTTCAAGCGCCTTGCTTTACTTCTTCAAAAGTTAGCGTGCTTTCGACAGACAGACGGACGGACATGGCTAAATCGACTTTAAATGTCATGATAATCAAGAAGATACATACTTTATGGGGTCTTAGACGCATATGTCGAGGTGTTACAAACGGAAAGACGAAATTAGTATACCCCCATCCAATAGTGGGGGGTATAAAAATAATTAAATTTTATTTCACTTAATTCACCTTTTAAAATCAACATCAATGGTTCCTCGGCACCTCCACTGGACTAGTTTTTATCTCTTTTTATACCCTTCACCATAGGATGGGGGTATACTAATTTCTTCATTCTGTTTGCAACTACTCGAAATATTCGTTTGAGACCCCATAAAGTATATATATTTTTGATCGTCGTGACATTTTATGTCGATCTAGTCATGTCCGCCCATCTGTCTGTCGAAAGCACGCTGACTTTCGAAGGAATAAAGCTAGCCGCTTGAAATTTTGCACAAATACTTCTAATTAGTGTAGGCCGGTAGGGTTTGTAAATGGATCATATCCGTCCATGATTTGATACAGCTGCCATATAAACCGATCTTGGGTCTTGACTTCTTGAGCCTCTAGAGTGCGCAATTCTTTTCCGATTGAAATGAAATTTTGCACGTCGTGTTTTGTTGTAGTATCCAACAACTGCATCAAGTATGGTTCAAATAGGTTAATAACCTGATTTAGCTGCCATATAAACCGATCTTGGGTCTTGAATTCATGAGCCTCTAGAGTGCGCAATTCTTATCCGATTTGAATGAAATTTTGCACGACGTGTTTTGTTATGATATCCAACAACTGCGATATGTATGGTTCAAATCGGTTCATAACCTGATATAGTTGTCATATAAACCGATCTGGTAACTTGACTTCTTGAGCTTTTAGAGGGCGCAATTCTTATCCGATTTGGCTGAAATTCTGCATGACGTATTTAATTATGACTTTCAGCAACTGTGCCAAATAAGGTTCAAATCGGTTCATAACCTGATATAGCTGCCATATAAACCGATCTGGGATCTTGACTTCTTGAGCCTCTAGAGGTCGCAATTATTATCCGATTTGCCTGAAATTTTGTACGACTGATTCTCTCATGACCATCAACATACGTGTTTATTATGGTCTGAATCGGTTCATAGCCCGATACAGCTCCCATATAAATCGATCTCTCTATTTTACATCTTGAGCCCCCAAAGGGCGAATTGGCTGACATTTACACAGGTCTCCAACATATAATTTAATTGTGGTCCGAACCGGACCATACCTTGATATCGCTTTAATAGCAGAGCAAATCTATTCTTATATCCTTTTTTTGCCTAAGAAGAGATGCCGGGAAAAGAACTCGACAAAAGCGATCCATGGTGGAGGGTATGTAAGATTCGGTATGTAAGATGTGCTAAGTATGATTCAATTCGGTTCATAACCTGATATAGCTGTCATATAAACCGATCTGGGATCTTGACTTCTTGAGCCTCTAGAGCTCGCAATTATTATCCGATTTGACTGAAATTTTGCACATAGTGTTTTAGTTTCACTTCTAATAACTGTGCCAAGTATGGTTCAAATCATATAAACCGATCTTGGGTCTTGACTTCTTGAGCCTCTAGAGAGCGCAATTCTTATCCGATTGGACTGAAATTTTGCACGACGTGTTTTGCTATGATATCCAATAACTGTGCTAAGTATTATTCAATTCGGTTCATAACCTGATATAGCTGCCATATAAACCGATCTGGGATCTTGACTTCTTGAGCCTCTAGAGGTCGCAATTATTATCCGATTTGCCTGAAATTTTTTACAACGGATCCACTCATGACCATCAACATACGTGTTTATTATGGTCTGAATCGGTCGATAACCCGATACAGCTTCCATATAAATCGATCTCACTATTTTACTTCTTGAGCCCCCAAAAGGTGCAATTCTTATTCGAATTGGCTGACATTTTACACAGGTCTCCAACATATAATTTAATTGTGGTCTAAACCGGATCATATCTTAATATCGCTCTAATAACAGAGCAAATCTTTTCTTATATCATTTTTTGCCTAAGAAGAGATGTCGGGAAAATAAGTCGACAAATGCGCTCCATGGTGGAGGGTATATAAGATTCGGCCCGGCCGAACTTAGCACGCTTTTACTTGTTTCAAATTCTCACAGATTGTGGGGAGTGGTCTGGAAGGAGCAATAGGCTATATAATTTATTGATATAGTTAGGGGAGGGGGGACCCTTACCCTTAAAGTACGACCCCAAAATAAAAGTGAACCGATCGGGACAATATGGAATTTAAATGAAAGGTATTCAGGAGTAGACTACGAATTTCATATTAAAAATTGGATCCAAATAAGTGGAGGCCGCCCGACCCCAAAACCCCCTAAAATAGGTTTATTGGACGATAATGATAGTATGGGACTCGAATGAAAGGTATTTGGTAGCAAATTACGAATATGACTTTCAATTTTGTGTCCAAGAATCTAGGTGGTGCTTTACCTTTACCTACTGAAGTGATTTGACCCATTAAAACAATGGGGATCAAGTGATTGATATTTCTAAGTGGAGAGCGTCATTCAAATTGGTGCTCAAGTGGCCGATGGAGTGAGGCGCACAATTCTCCTTTAGACGCCCCCCACCAACGCCTGTGTACACCAATTATAGCAATGTGGTGTTAAATTAAGAGTTTAAGGTTGTGGACTGCGAATGAGATATCTTTATTCTGCTTATATATTTAGCAGACCACCAAAACACTTGATCAATTAAAATGACGTGGAGACCACCGTAGCCCAGAGGTTAGCATGTCCGCCTATGACGCTGAATACCTGGGTTCGAATCCTGGTGAGGCCATCAGAAAAAGTTTTCAGCGGTGGTTTTCTCCTCCCAAAGCTCTCAACATATGTGAGGTACTATGCCATGTACAACTTCTCTCCAAAGAGGTGTCGCACTGCGGTACGCCGTACGGACTCGGCTATAAAATAGAGGCTCCTTATCATTGAGCTTAAACTGGAAGCGGACTGCACTCATTGATATGTGGAATGTTCCTTAGTGGAATGTTCATGAACAAAATTTGCATTTGCAATTATAATGACCTAACAGGACACTGCTGCCATACCTCCAAAGTACTGACGTTCAGTGTGATATGAGAAGTTGCAAACCTTAACGTCAAGTTGGACGCCACTTTTAGCTCATCGACAACGAGCCTTCTTTTCCTAGAAAAGTTCAAACAACGTGCTGCTGGGCAACACTTTCATGTTCAAAAGTTTTACATGGTTTAATTACTAAGAACTGTCATATAACGAAATTAGCTCTTTACCACTGAGAATCGTTTAATATGGCAATTTGATTTGATTTAAAAAAGACTAAATTATAACTATTCAACAGGTAGCCATATAGTCAGTTATAGACTACTAACACGTGATGATCAATTCTAAATGCGCTAAGCCGCTCCAAGCGAGTAGCAGCATAGATAAAGGAAATCTAACAGATGGGAGTAATGTCAAAGTCTCAGTCGTTTATATATGATTGCCCAAGGATCCGAAACGGATAACTTTTAAGTTATTTTATTAACATTTTAGGTATTAAAGTCTAAACCCTTTCTCTTATCGATGGCAGCACTAGCTTTAAATAAGTGCCATCTATTCTGTTTGCAAATGTATCAGCTGATTGGGAAGCCACCACGAACATAGAGAGAGAGAGAGAGCAGAGTGGTAAAAATTGGTCATGCAGCATTTATCTTTTTTATGGCAAACTATCGGTCCGTAAAATAAAGAACAAGTAAAAGCGTGCTAAGTTCGGCCGGGCCGAATCTTATATACCCTCCACCATGGATCGCATTTGTCGAGTTCTTTTCCCGGCATCTCTTCTTAGGCAAAAAAAAGGATGTAAGAAAAGATTTACTCTGCTATTAGAGCGATATCAAGATATGGTCCGGTTTGGACCACAATTAAATTATATGTTGGAGACCTTTGGGGGCTCAAGAAGTAAAATAGAGAGATCGATTTATATGGGAGCTGTATCGGCCTATAGACCGATTAATAAACACGTATGTTAATGGTCATGAGAGAATCCGTCGTACAAAATTTCAGGCAAATCGGATAATAATTGCGACCTCTAGAGGCTCAAGAAGTCAAGATCCCAGATCGTTTTATATGGCAGCTATATCAGGTTATGAACTGACTTGTACTTTATTTGACATAGTTGTTGAAAGTAACAATAAAAAACGTCTTGCGAAATTTCAGCCAAATCGGATAGAAATTGCGCCCTCTAGAAGCTCAAGAAGTCAAGTCCCCAGATCTGTTTATATGACAGCTATATCAGGTTATGAACCGATTTAAACCATATTTTGCACAGTGGTTGGATATCATAACAAAATACTACGTGCCAAAATTCATTCAAATTGGATAAGAATTGCGCAATCTAGAGGGTCAAGAAGTCAAGACCCCAGATCGGTTTATATGGCAGCTATATCAGGTTATGAACCGACTTGTACTTTATTTGACATTGTTGTTGAAAGTAACAATAAACAAGTAAAAGCGTGCTAAGTTCGGCCGGGCCGAATCTTATATACCCTCCACCATGGATCACATATGTCGAGTTCTTTTCCCGGCATCTCTTCTTAGGCAAAAAAGGATATAAGAAAAGATTTGCTCTGCTATTAGAGAGATATCAAGATATGGTCCGGTTCGGACCACAATTAAATTATATGTTGAAGACCTGTGTAAAATTTCAGCCAATTCGTAAAAGCATTGCTCCCATTGGGGCTCACGAAGTAAAATAGAGAGAACGATTTATATGGGATCTGCATCGGGCTATAGACCGATTCAGACCATAATAAACACGTTTGTTGATGGTCATGAGAGGATCCGTCGTACAAAATTTCAGGCAAATCGGATAATAATTGCGACCTCTAGGGGTCAAGAAGTCAAGATCCCAGATCGGTTTATATGGCAGCTATATCAGGTTATGAACCGATTTGAACCTTATTTGACACAGTTGTTGAAAGTAAAAATAAAATACGTCATGCAAAATTTCAGCCAAATCGGATAGGAATTGCGCCCTCTAGAAGCTCAAGAAGTAAAATCCCCAGATCTGTTTATATGACAGCTATATCAGGTTATGGACCGATTTCAACCATACTTGGCACAGTTGTTGGATATCATAGCGAAATACTTCGTGCAAAAATTCATTCAAATCGGATAAGAATTGTGCCCTCTAGAGGCTCAAGAAGTCAAGACCCAAGATCGGTTTATATGGCAGCTATATCAGGTTATGAACCGATTTGAACCATACTTGGCACAGTTGTTGGGTATCATAACAAAACACGTCGTGCGAAATTCCATTCCATTCGGATGAGAATTGCGCCCTCTAGAGGCTGAAGAAGTCAAGACGGTTTATATGGCAGCTATATCAGGTTATGGGCCGATTTGAACCATACTTGGCACAGTTATTGGATGTCATAACAAAACACGTCGTGCAAAATTTCATTCGGATCGGATAAGAATTGCGCACGCTAGATGCTCAAGAAGTCAAGACCCAAGATCGGTTTATATGGCAGCTATATCAAAACATAGACCGATTTGAACCAAACTTGGCACAGTTGTTGGATGTCATAACAGAACACGTCGTGCAAAATTTCATTCTGATCGGATAAGAATTGCGCACGCTAGAGGCTCAAGAAGTCAAGACCCAAGATCGGTTTATATGGCAGCTATATCAGGTTATGGACCGATTTGAACTATACTTGGCGCAGTTGTTGGATATCATAACAAAACACGTCGTGCAAAATTTCATTCCAATCGGATAAGAATTGCGCACTCTAGAGGCTCAAGAAGTCAAGACCTAAGATCGGTTTATATAGCAGCTATATCAAAACATGGACCGATATGGCCCATTTACAATACCAACCGACCTACACTAATAAGAAGTATTTGTGGAAAATTTCAAGCGGCTAGCTTTACTCCTTCGGAAGTTAGCGTGCTTTCGACAGACAGACGGACGGACGGACGGACAGACGGACGGACATGGCTAGATCGACATAAAATGTCGCGACGATCGAGAAT
The DNA here is from genome assembly GCF_963082655.1 of Stomoxys calcitrans. Lineage (NCBI taxonomy): Eukaryota > Metazoa > Arthropoda > Insecta > Diptera > Muscidae > Stomoxys > Stomoxys calcitrans. The sequence continues at coordinate 97,880,050 of NC_081552.1, read as the reverse complement.
ATATATACTTTATGGGGTCTCAGACGAATATTTCGAGTAGTTACAAACAGAATGACGAAATTAGTATACCCCCCATCTTATGGTGGAGGGTATAAAAACGTCTTGCGAAATTTCAGCCAAATCGGATAGAAATTGCGCCCTCTTCAAGCTCAAGAAGTCAAAACCCAAGATCGGTTTATATGACAGCTATATAAGGTTATGGACCGATTTGAACCATAATTGGCACAGTTGTTTGATATCGTAACAAAACACGTTGTGCAAAATTTCATTCCAATCGGATAAGAATTGCACACTCTACAGGCTCAGGAAGTCAAGACCCCAGATCGGTTTATATGGCAGCTATATCAGGTTATGGACCGATTTGAACCATAGTTGGCACAGTTGTTTGATATCACAACGAAACATGTCGTGCAAAATTTCATCCCAATCGGATAAGAATTGCGCACTCTAGACGCTCAAGAAGTCAAGACCCAAGATCGGTTTATATGGCAGCTATATCAAAACATAGACCGATATGGCCCATTTACAATACCAACCGACCTACACCAATAAGAAGTATTTGTGCAAAATTTCAAGCGGCTAGCTTTACTCCTTCGGAAGTTAGCGTGCTTTCGACAGACAGACGGACGGACGGACCGATGGACGGACGGACATGGCTAGATCGACATAAAATTTCACGACGATCAAGAATATATATACTTTATGGGGTCTCAGACGAATATTTCGAGTAGTTACAATCAGAATGACGAAATTAGTATACCCCTCATCTTATGGTGGAGGGTATAAAAATAAAGTATAGGAATTTCGTTGCGGTTGTTTGCTGTATTATTTGTTAAATTTCCCACTCTAAGGCGGGCCTTAACAATAGGTGTTTCAGGTAGTTTAAGTGGCTATCGTTGCCACAGATACAAATTTATTTTGTAGAATGCGAATATCTAAGTTGTTGTTAAACTATTAGAGCGGAAGGCTGAACGAACGTACACAGAATCAGAGCTATTGGAGAGTAGGTTACTTTACAGAGGTGACATTTTGCTACGTCTTGAAAGCGAAAGCTCGGTGGAGCGGGTTTGATTGAAAATTTAGCTTAACGATAAGAAGCCTCCCAAGTGGCTTTCCGTTAGGCACAATTTTTTTCGTTTTGTCACTCGTTTCGTTCGCCAAGTCAATGACTTGGCAAAGGAATCGAGTAATTCGGCCGGGCCGAATCTTACATACCCTCCACCATGGATCGCATTTGCCAAGTTCTTCTCCCGGCATCTCTTCTTAGGCAAAAAAGGATATAAGAAAAGATTTGCTCTGCTATTAATATATTATTACATGTTGGAGACCTGTGTAAAATGTAAGCCAATTCGAATAAGAATTGTGCCCTTTGGGTGCTCAAGAAGTAAAATGGAGAGATCGATTTATATGGGAGCTTTATCGGGCTATAGACCGATTCAGATCATAATAAACACGTATGTTGATGGTCATGAGAGGATCCGTAGTACATAATTTCAGGTAAATCGGACAATAATTGCGACCTCTAGAGGCTCAAGAAGTCAAGACCCAAGATCGGTTTATATGACAGCTATATCAGGTTATGGACCGATTTGAGCCATACTTGGCACAGTTGTTGCATATCATAACAAAACACGTCGTGCAAAATTTCATTCACATCGGATAAGAACTGCGCACTCTAGAGGCTCAAGAAGTCAAAACCCAGATCGGTTTATATGGCAGCTATATCAGGTTATGGACCGATTTGAACCATACTTGGCACAGTTGTTGGATATCATAACAAAACACGTCGTGCAAAATTTCATTCCAATCGGATAAGAATTACGCACTCTAGAGGCTTAAGAATTCAAGACCCAAGATCGGTTTATATGGCAGCTATATCAGGTTATGGACCGATTTGAACCATACTTGGCACAGTTGTTGGATATCATAACAAAACACAAAACATATTTACCGACCTTGGCCATATGGGACTCAAATGAAAGGTATTTGCGAGTAGAATACGAATCTGACATCCAAAAGTGGGATCACGTTTCTGGGGGTCCACCCTTTTCCCAAAACACCCCCCAAACAGGACTTATTTAGTGACCATGGGAATATGGAGCTTAAGTAAAATGTATTTGAATGTAGAATACGAATCTGATATCCAAATATTGGACCAAACGTTTGGAGGGCCGTCTCTCACCATAAACATCACCCGAAGGAGACAAATATACGACCATAGCAATATGGGGCTCAAATAAAAGATCTTCGTAAATAAAGCTCGAATTTGATATCAATATTCGGGAAAGTGTCTATGGGCCACCTCCCCCCACAACACAACCCAAATAGTAAGTTTTTGCTGACAATTGCAATATGAGGCTCAAATAAGAGGGTTTTTAAAGTGGAACACGAATCCGATATATATTTTCAAAGCCAACTCACTGAGTGGGCGCCCATCCCACCAAACACCCCCAAAGTTGCTCATGTTTGCCGATTATGGAAATATGGGGCTCAAATTAAAGGTATGTGGGAGTGGACCACGTATCTGATACCAACATTAGGGGCCAACTGTCTAGCGGACGTCCCACCGCCATAACAAACCTGAAGTAGGGCGTATTTTTTCACCAAGACAATTTGGGTCTTCAAGACAGTGGAACTATATATTCATAGTTTTTAGGACTAATGCCTCAAACCGGACATATTTGCTGACTTTTGCAATAAATGAGTTTAGAAAACGATTTTGATATCCAATATTGAGGGCAATGGCAATATGGGGTTCAAATAAATGACACATAGATGTATGAGAGTAGAGCACGTTGCTGACATATTTTCTGGGCTTTGTGTTTGGGGGACTACCCGAATCCCCAAAACAACTCTAAATCGGGCATATTAACCGACTATGTCAATGTGGAGCTTAAATGAAAGGAATTGGGGGTAGAGCAAGAATTGATACCCATTTTCGGGACCAATTTTCTGGGGGTCTACCCCTTTCCCAAAATACCCCACAAACAGCAATTTTTTAGTGACCATCGCAATATGGGGCTCAAATAAAGGCATTTGGGAGAAGAATACGTATTTGATATCCAAATTTAGGACCATGTATTTAGGACATCACCCCTTTCCCAAAACACCCCCAAAGGAAAACAATTTTTCGACCATGCCACAAAGTGGCTCAAATGAAAGGTATTTGAGATTAGAAAACGAATTTGATAACCTATTTTAGGGCCATGTGTTTGGGGGACGTCTCATCCTGTAAACTCCTCTTAAACCAATGGCAATATGGGGTTTAAATAATTGTTATTTGAGAGAAGAGCACGATGCTGATATTTTTTCAGGGCCAATTATCTGGGGGACCACCTCTCCCCCGAAAACACCACTAAATCAGAAATCATGAGTAGACGGGCTGAAATGAAGTATTTTAAGAATGGAGTACACCTTACATCCAAACTTAAATTCGTAGACCAATAAAGACCATATGGGATTCAGATTAAGGCACTTATATTGTTAAACTGTTAGTCAAGCGATATACTATTTTCGTAGCATGGTATTTCACTAAAAGCTTTTTAATTGCCGAAAATAAATATTCCAAGGAAATTTTTGTTCCATATAAAGTAAAAGAAGGCGCAGCGGAGCGTGCCCGGGTCAGCTAGTAGATCCCATATAAACCGGTCTCCCGATGTGACTTCTTGAGCGCCTGGAAGCCGCAATTTTTATCCGATTTGGCTGAAAATTTGCACATAGTGTTCTATTATGACTTCCATGCGGTGTTCCGTTATAACTTCCAACAACTGTGTCAAGTAACTCAATCAAGTAAGGTCCAAATCGGTCAATAACATAGTATAGCTCCCATATAAACCGGTTTCTCGATTTTCTTCCAAGAAGCTTTTTTTTTGCTGGTTTGACAATGTTTGGTATGTAGATGTATGCGCATGCAACAGTGTGGAACAGCGAAACGGTCGGTAATACGGCGAAAACTCTATGGGGGGATCCAGATCGTGAGAAGACGAGGCTATTACAGAAAGGAAGCAAGAAGGAGGTCAGTATAGCTATTGGTATCATAACGGGACACATAGGACTACCAGCTCACTTATATAAAATCGGTGCGGCAAGTGATAGCATGTGTAGGGCATGCGAGGAAGTTGATGAGACGTTGGAGCATTTCCTTTGTCATTGTCCGGCTTTCGCATCCAACAGATACCGGTACTTAGGTGGAGACACAATATCTGACATGAACCAACTTAGGGGAGTGATATTGAAAACAATTAGGGAAATAGCACGGAATTCCTAACTTAAAAATTTCTTTTAGAGGTTACTTTATAGTTTTTTGAGCACACAACAAGCCGATTTCTGGCTTAGGTGTATGCCCATAGTGGTATGGGGCGGATTAATATCTGCACCGTATTTTCAACCTTACCTAACTTAACGTTGGTATGAAGAATAAAATTATGCCCTTCAACTACATTTATTTTGTATAAATTTCGAGCAGAATCAATGGTGGTGGGTTCCTAAGATTCGGCCCGGCCGAACATAGCTCGTTTTCACTTCTTTATACTCCCCACCATAGAAAGGCGGTATTCAATCTTGCCATTTCATTTGTAACACCTCGAAATATTAACCTTCGACCAAGGTATATATATTTTGAACATTCTAACTCAATCTACCTACATGCGTTCGTATTTTCAGCAGATAGTCGAAATCACGATAGCGTAGATACTTCTTATTGACGTAGGTCGTTGGCTGTTCCATATTAGACATATTTTTTCAGATTGATCTTGTTTGAACCGTTGAGTGAAGCAAACGTTTTTTTAGAAGAACAAGTAAAAGGGCATTAAGTTCGGTCAGGCCGAACTTTGGGTACCCGCCACCTCGGGTATATATGTAAACCCCCTTTCGTCAAAATCCGGGGAAAAATTCATACCTTATGCCCCATAGCAGCTATATCCAAATATGTTCCAATTTGGACCAAATACTTATAAAAATAAACCGATCTGAACCATATACGACACGTATTTCGAAAATCCAAACATAAGTCACTATGTCAAATTTCAGTGAAATCGGATATAAATGCGCCTTTTATGGGGCCAAGACTTAAAATCAAGATATCGGTCTACATGACAGCTATATCCAAATCTGCACTGATTTGGGCAAAGTTGCAGAAAAATGTCGAAGGGCCCAACACAACTCACTGTTCCAAATTTCGGCGACATCGGACAATGAATGCGCCTTTTATGTCCTCAAAAACTTAAGTCGAGAGAACGGTCAATATGGCAGCTATATCCAAATCTGGACCGATCTGTGCCATATTGCAGAAGTATGTCAAAGGCCTTTACCTAACTCACTGTCCCAAATTTCGGCGACATCGCAAAATAAATGCACCTTTTATGGGCCCAAAACCCCAAATCGAGAGATTGGTCCATATGGCAGCTATATCCAAATCTGAACCAATCTGTGCCAAAGTGAAGAAGGACGTCGAAGGGCCTAACACAACTCACTGACCTATATTTCAGCAAAATTGGATAATAAATGTGGTTTTTATGTGCCTAAAACCCTAAATCGGCGGATCGGTCTATATGGGGACTATATCAAGATAGTACGTTGTAGCCCATCTTCGAACTTAACCTGCTTATGGACAAAAAACGAATCGGTGCAAACAAAGTTTCAGCTCAATATCTCTATTTGTAAAGACTGTAGCGTGATTTCAACAGACAGACGGACAGACATGTCTAGATCGGCTTAGATTTTTACGCTGATCAAGAATATATATACTTTATAGGATCGGAAATAGATATTTCGATGTGTTGCAAACGGAATGACAAAATGAATATACCCACATCCTTCGTTGGTGGGTATAAAAAGAATCTGTGCAAAATTTCAGCTCTGTAGTGTGATTCCAACAGACGGACAGACGGACATGGCTAGATCGTCTTAGATTTTTACGCTGATCAAGAATATATATAATTGATAGGGTAGGAAATGGATATTTCGATGTGTTGCAAACGGAATAACAAAATGAATATACCCCCATCCTTCGGTGGTGGGTATAAAAATTTAAGGAACTCAAGGATAGCTGCGATAGAGGTATCCATTAGGTGGTTGAGGACTGCGTCTGTTTCCGGTGGAGTGGCAGATATGGAGCCCGAAAGTAGGCATACAATGGACTCCAAAGACCCAACAGTTGTCATGGTGGTATCAGGCCGTAGCATGGTATCTGCTCCTGAAACCTCGACAGGTGGAGCGGCTGCTCCAGGCTTTATTTACCGACAGACGACTGGTCAGCAGGAGCTTTTGACGAAGACACCTGGTTCGAGTCTTAAGGACATGTCCGAACCTATTCTTTCTTCGCTTGCCTATAATTTGCCTAGGCCATCGGCTTTCCCCGGCAAGCCAATACGCTCTTTAAGAGGTTGGAATTACAGATGACGCATCGCTCTCAGTTTTATTGAGAGGCTTGGTGCGAATGATCCTAAGACTCTCACTAATAGGAGGAGAGACTTCCTAGATTGGGCTCGGAAATTGGCTGCACGGGCTACCCCAAAGGCTACAAGTCCAGATTCGGAAACTGCACCGCAGGTAGCCAAAAGGCTGCGGTCACCCTGACGTCATCCCATGTCCTAAAGAACTAGGGCGAACAATAGTAAAATGGGTCCAAGAACCTATGCTAATGTCACTAGAGACAGTCCGGTGATGGTAGTTGTCGACAAGAAAGAAAAATAGGGCTGCATACCTAGGAATAATTGGAGTGGGATGGCCATCAGTATACTCCGATTTCCCTGCGGAATTTCCTTGGGTCTTCTCCAGTTTGTGACGATGCAAGCTGGTATCCGATACAGACTAATTGCCTTCGGGGATCAACGATCAATTGAAATGTATCGTTGTGCCCTAAAGAAGATTGGTGAGATCTGGAGAGGTGCAGCACTAGATTCGGTCAAGAAAGATGATATTCCTAGAAGATTGGATGAGGCTGATGGTGGCCGTAGGCATGTAGTATTCGTACTAAACTCCGGCTGTCTCGCAGACCTCAACAAGTCTGAAGGGGTTGTATCATACGGATTCAACAAGTTGAAACTGAAGAAGCTGAGGGGTTTGGGAATCAGGAGACGACTTAGCGGTTGTTGCTGAATGCCTGAGAAACTGACGACCACATCGCTTAAGTCTGGCGGATCGCTGGAGACTGAAAATCCCCCTGCCACGATCGAGGCATCGAAACGGGACCCAACAAGTCCAGTGTGGGTGGGTCATCCAGTTGGACTGGGCTCAAGGTGTGTGCCATCGGGGAAGCACGGAACTCAGAAAGTACTTCGACAGCAGCAGTTAGTGAAGCAACTAATGAGGAATCTGATATCCAATTATGGAAGCAAGTATTTGGGGGACCACCCCAACCCCCATATTTTCGGACCATGGCAATATGGGACTCAAATAAAAGATATTTGCGAGTAGAATACGAATTTGATATTCAAATGTGGAGCCAAATTTATGGGGGTCCACCCCTTCCGCAGAACACACCTCAAACAGGACTTATGGCAAAATGGGGCTTAAATAAAAGGTATTTGAGCGTAGAATACGAACCTGATATCCAAATATGAGGCCAAGTATTTGGGGGCCGCCCCTCCCCAAAAAAACTCCCCAAAGAGGAAAAATTTACGACCATAGCAATATGGGGTTCAAATGAAAGGTCTTTGGGAGTAAAGCACGAATTTGATATCAATATTCGGGAAAAAAGTGTGTATGGGGCCACCCCAACCTCATAACACCACCCATATATGACGTATTTGCTGATCTTTCCAATATGGGGCTGTAATAAGAAGTATTTAAGAGTAGAACACGAATCTGATATATATTTTCAGCTCCAAGTCACTGAAAGGCCGTCCCATTTCCCAAAACACCCCCAAACCAGTCAGGTTTGCCGATTATGGAAATGTGGGGCTCAAATGAAAGGTATTTGAGAGTAGACCACGAATCTGATATCCACATTCGGGACCAACTGCCCAGGGGACGTCCCACCTCCAAAACAACCCCATATACGTATGTATTTGCTCACCATGACAATTTGGGTCTTAATGGGAGGCCCCATACCCAAAACCGACATATTTGCTGACTTTTGCAATAAGTGGTTTAAACGAAAGGTGTTTGAGATTAGAAAACGAATTTAATGTCCAATTTTGAGGCCAGTGGCAGTATGGGGTTTAAATAAATGATATTTGCGAGTAAATCACGATGCTGATATATTTTCAGGGCTAAGTGTTTGGGATATAACCCAAACACCCCTAAATCAGGCATATTCTCCGACCATGTCAATGTGGGGCTCAAATGAAAGGTATTGGGAAGAAGAGTACGAAATTGATAGCCACTTTCGGGACCAATTTTCCCAAAACACCCCACAAACAACAATTATTTGATAACCATCGCAATATGGGGCTCAAATAAAGGTATTTTGGAGTGGGAGCATGTAAGTAAAATAAATGGTATTTGAGAGAAGAGCACGATGCTGATATTTTTTCAGGGCCATGTGTCTAGGGGACGACCTTACCCCCGAAAACACTAATAAATCCAACATCGAACAACGATTTAGCCCTTTAATTGTCGAAAATAAATATTCAAAGGAAAATTTTGTTCCATATAAAATAAAAGAAGGCGCAGCGGAGCGGGTCCGTTTCAGCTAGTATATTATAAGTTGTAATCTGGTAATCTGATTTGTGATAAAAGGGATAAACCGACCTTTATAACCAGGAACAGGCAGGCAAATATTGGGTTGCCCAAAAAGTAAGCGGATTTTTCATATAGTCGGCGTTGACAAATTTTTTCACAGCTTGTGACTCTGTAATTGCATTCTTTCTTCTGTAAGTTATCAGCTGTTACTTTTAGCTTGCTTTAGAAAAAAAGTGTACAAAAGTATATTTGATTAAAGTTCATTCTAAGTTTCATTAAAAATGCATTTACTTTCTTTTAAAAAATCCGCAATTACTTTTTGGGCAACACAATATAAGTGGAAGAATATGCGACTGTGATATGTTGAATGACCACAGCTTCTTTGATCATCGTTACATCAGTTTCAGCCTTGGAGAAAATACTGCAGAAGTGGTCCCTAGGCTAAACGGAAACAAGTAAAACCGTGCTAAGTTCGGCCGGGCCGAATCTTATATACCCTCCACCATGGAGCGCATTTGTCGACTTATTTTCCCGACATCTCTTCTTAGGCAAAAAATGATATAAGAAAAGATTTGCTCTGTTATTAGAGCGATATTAAGATATGATCCGGTTTAGACCACAATTAAATTATATGTTGGAGACCTGTGTAAAATGTCAGCCAATTCGAATAAGGGGGCTCAAGAAGTAAAATAGAGAGATCGATTTATATGGAAGCTGTATCGGGTTATCGACCGATTCAGACCATAATAAACACGTATGTTGATGGTCATGAGTGGATCCGTTGCAAAAAATTTCAGGCAAATCGGATAATAATTGCGACCTCTAGAGGCTCAAGAAGCCAAGATCCCAGATCGGTTTATATGGCAGCTATATCAGGTTATGAACCGAATTGAATCATGAACCGAATTGCATTGTTGGATATCATAACAAAACACGTCGTGCAAAATTTCAGTCAAATCGGATGAGAATTACGCCCTCTAGAAGTCAAGAAGTCAAGACCCACGATCGGTTTATATGACAGCTATACCAGGTTATGTACCGGTTTGAACCATACTTAGCGCAGTTGTTAGAAGTGATACTAAAACAGTATGTGCAAAATTTGAGTTAAATCGGATGAGAATTGCGCACTCTGAGGCTCAAGAAGTCAAGACCCAAGTTCGGTTTATATGGCAGCTATATCAAAACATGGACCGATATGGCCCATTTGCAATACCAACCGACCTACACTAATAAAAAGTATTTGTGCAAAATTTCAAGCGGCTAGCCTTACTCCTTCGGAAGTTAGCGTGCTTTCGACAGACAGACGAACGGACGGACAGACGGACGGACATGGCTAGATCGACATAAAATGTCGCGACGATCAAGAATATATATACTTTATGGGGTCTCAGACGAATATTTCGAGTAGTGACAAACAGAATGACGAAATTAGTATACCCCCCATCCTATGGTGGAGGGTATAAAAAGGCGGTTTCGGATAAATTTCGGTACAAATTCTGCACGTCTATCCCTTCTAGACCAGAATAGGAGGTGGAAACAACGGAGGGTATAGACTCAAGCGGGTCACGAAGGTTCTGAATGACTCGCTTGTGTCCTAGTGCCAAGTCAAGGAGCCCAGAACTGGTTGGTCTTTCCTTAGGACTGCAGAAAACTCTTCAACACTCAAAAGCCACAATAGCACCACACGATAGGGACATCTATAAAGCTGAACTAATAAAATAAAGGGTGATTTTTTTGAGGTTAGGATTTTCATGCATTAGTATTTGACAGATCACGTGGGATTTCAGACATGGTGTCAAAGAGAAAGATGCTCAGTATGCTTTGACATTTCATCATGAATAGACTTACTAACGAGCAACGCTTGCAAATCATTGAATTTTATTACCAAAATCAGTGTTCGGTTCGAAATGTGTTCAAATTTTGTTCAGCGATGAGGCTCATTTCTGGTTGAATGGCTACGTAAATAAGCAAAATTGCCGCATTTGGAGTGAAGAGCAACCAGAAGCCGTTCAAGAACTGCCCATGCATCCCGAAAAATGCACTGTTTGGTGTGGTTTGTACGCTGGTGGAATCATTGGACCGTATTTTTTCAAAGATGCTGTTGGACGCAACGTTACGGTGAATGAACACATTTCGAACCGAACACTGATTTTGGTAATAAAATTCAATGATTTGCAAGCGTTGCTCGTTAGTAAGTCTATTCATGATGAAATGTCAAAGCATACTGAGCATCTTTCTCTTTGACACCATGTCTGAAATCCCACGTGATCTGTCAAATACTAATGCATGAAAATCCTAACCTCAAAAAAATCACCCTTTATAAGGGCGAGCTGAGATAGGCTCAGAACAAATCCTGGGTAGAATTCTGTAGAAGGAGTGGAAATACATCTGAGTCCTCTAGGCTAAAGAAGATTCTGTCCTCGAGACCAATTACGGTGGGGTATATTTAGAAGTCAGAGAAAGTATGGACAATGTCTAGTGAGGAAACACTAGAACTACTCGTTGATACACATTTCCAACGGACAACGTGGCGCCAGAGGAGGCTGTCACTGATATGCATTCGTCGGAGGTTATTAGGGAAATTGTGTCTGAGCCGAAAATCCTTTGGGTGATAAGAAGTTTCGACTCCTTGTCCAGTGTCCAGGCCCTGATGATGAAACCGGTTGAATTACAAGCTGTGTCTGATAGACTAGTTCCCTGGCTTAGGGAGATATACCCTGCTTGTATCAGAATATACCTGTGGGATGGAGGGACACGAAGGTCATTTTCATTCCGAAAGCAGGAAAACCCTACCACACGAACGCGAAAGATTTTCGTCCTTTTAGTCTGTCATCCTTTATGCTGAAGACTCTTGAGAGGTTGATAGAAACATATCTTAGGGCGAAGATACCTGGAGATCGCCTGTCGCGGCAGCAGCATGCATATAGTATAGCCAAATCTACTGAAACAGCCCTTCACGACCTAGTCGCCTACATAGAGGGTTCTCTCGCTGTCAAGAAATATACAATGGTAGCATTTCTTGACATTAAAGGTGCTTTCAATAATGTAAAACCGACGTCAATCATGAAGGAGTTGGAGTTTCTAGGCTACTCTACCATAAGAAAGTTTATTAATAACTTACTAAATAAAAGATGCATTACAATAGGTTTGGAATCTGTGGATTTAAAAAGATGGGTCAGTAAAGGAACCGTCCTCTAAGATACAACAAATCTTGAAGAAAAAGTTGTAAAAGTGGTCGCGTATGCTGATGATGTGGCAAATGCGGTTAGGGGAAAGTTTCCCAGCACTCTAAGAGATATACTTCAGGAAGCTCTACGTGTAACAGCAAAGTGGGCTACCGAAAGTGGTCTAGGTATAAATCCGTGCAAGACAGAAGTAGTTCTTTTCAAAAGGAGATATAAGTTGCCTACAGTTTAACATGTCTCCTTGGGAGGAGAGAAAGCTCCATTTACAGAAAGCGCAAAGTACATCGGTGTTTTGCTGGACGGGAAATTAAACTTCAAATCCTACATTTTGGAAAGGGCAAGAAGGCCCTATATGGTTTGAGCATCACAGCCGCAGTGAAGACAACTTCATCTGATGCACTGAATTTAATGCTACATAGTATGCCTCTGGACATTTTGGCTAGACAAATTGCAGCGACCACTGCCGTGAGGTTAAGGGAGCTTTCTCATTGATCATGTGGCGGCTATGGACACTGCATTACCCTTGATACAATATCCGATGTTCCAGGCAGTGTGGATTATACCCTACCAGAACCGCTGCTTCATAAAAGTACTGTACCACTATTCCTGATAGAACCGATTGGAACTACGATGTCCCTGGTAACAGAAGTTACATAGACTTCTATACGGATGGTTCCAAACTAAACGAAATAGTGGGCTTTGATGTGTGCTCTAAAGATCTAGAATCTCTGTGAGCATTTCAAAACAAGGTGGGCTAATCTAGACTTGAAAAGTCCGCTTTGCTGTCATTGACAGACTGAAGGTTGCTAGCAACGACTTTTGCAGAAGCTGTAAGGACATCGAAGAAGAAGAGACTATAGAACACCTTCTGTGTGTGTCCCGCACTAGCAGTAAGAAGGAGTTCCACTTTAGGTTCTCATTTCTTTGAGAACCAGTTTGATTTAACGGATGTGAACATTCGCAAGTTATTGGGCTTTTTAAAGCGATCTGGATGGTTCAACGGTAGGAACTAGAAGGCATCTTCCTTCTTCTGTTCCTGTGGTATCACAATGGACGGAATCGTCTATGTGAGTCTGATGGCAGACTGCCACTTAAACCTAACCTAACCTAACCTTAGTGATTTAATCAAAATTCGTACATTTTGTTACCAAAATTGGTACTATTTGGTACTTTCTGTGCAGATAGAGGTCCAAAATTTTGCATGTACATAAAATTTAGAAATATATGACGGGCAACTAAATGACTTTTTTTACAATTCGAACATTTTGGTAGCAAAACCGGTACTTTTTGGTTCTTTAATTATAGTTAGAGTAGAGGTCCAAAATTTGGCATGCAGGTACAACTGAGAAATAAATGATGGATAAATAAATGATCTATTATACTTTCGTATATTTTGGTACCAAAATTGGTACCATTTAGTACTTTCTGTGCAGATGGAGCTAGAAATTTGGCATGTAGGTAAAACTTAGAAATAAATGTTGGGCGACTAAATGATTTTTCACAATTTGAACATTTTGGTACAAAAATTGGTACTATTTGGTACTTTCTTTATATATGGAGCTATTGGTCCAAAATTTTCCATGTGGGTACAACTAAGATATAAATTATAGATGAATAAATGATCTTTTCAAAATCATACATTTTGGTACCAAATTTGGTACCATTTGGTACTTTCTTTATAGGTAGAGAAATTTCGAACAAGAGGTCTGAAATTTTGCACTGATAGAAAGGTGGCGGTAATTTGCACATACCGCCTGGTATTATTTTGTTCGCGCCACTAGCAAAAAATTTTACCACCATTATGGTATCAATTTAATACCAGACAAAGGAGGCTATTAAGAATTGACGGAGTCACATTTATATTCTTGTCATAGCGGCAGAAGTGTAATTGAGCTTTGAACTTAAATCATCGTCGCCATTAAAAAATATTTATTAAACAAACGAATAATTTGTTTTAAACATTAGTGCTCAAAAACCTGTTCAAATACTCGAAAACGGTGAAAATGATTATTTTAGAAGTTCTAAGGACATTCCACTTCAAAAACATGATAGTCCATTGTGTGAAAAGCGATGCTGTGTTGATGAATTCATATAAAACCACTTGTGGGAATCAATGGAATCAATTGTTGAATATAAAGAATCGAGGTTGGTCACGGTGTTACTCCACCTTTTATTACCTCCACCGTAGGATGGGGGTATACTAATTTCGACATTTTGTTTGTAACTACTCAAAATATTCGTCCGAGACCCCAAAAAGTATATATATTCTTGATCGTCGTGATATTTTTGATGTTGATCTAGCCATGTCCGTCCGTCCGTCGAAAGCACGCTTACTTTCGAAGGAGTAAAGCTAGCCGCTTGAAATTTTTCACAAATATTTCTTGTTAGAGTAGGTCGGATGGGATTGTAAAGTGGCCATATCGATCTATGTTTTTATATAGCTGCCATATAAACCGATCTGGGGTCTTGACTTCTTGAGTCCCTAGAGGGCGCAATTCTGGTCAGATTTGACTATAATTTTGAACGTGGTGTTTCGGTATCACTTCAAACAACTGCGCCAAGTATGGTTTAAATCGGTTCATGTTTTGATATAGCTGCCATATAAACCGACCTAGGATCTTGACTTCTTGAGTCTATAGAGGTCGCAATTATTATCCGATTTGCCTGATATTTTGTACGACGGATCCTCTCATGACCATCAACATACGTGTTTATTATGGTCTGAATCGGTCTAAAGACTGATACAGCACCCATATAAATCGATCTCTCTATTTTACTCCTTGAGCCCCCACATGGCGCAATTCTTATTCGAACTGGCTGACATTTTACACAGGTCGCCAACATATAATATAATAGTGGTCCAAACCGGACCATATCTTGATATCGCTCCAATAGCAGAGCAAATCTTTTCTTATATCCTGTTTTGCCTAAGAAGAGAAATCCGGTGAAAATTGCATACGTTATGTCCCATAGCAGTTATATCGAAATATGTTCTGATTTGGACCAAATTCTAATCGGTACAATTTATTTTTCAATTGTATCTAACAAAATATTGGTCTTCTTAGTAGCTACATCTAGAAATAAACCGATCTGAACCATATACAACACGGATGTCGAAAGCCTAAACAAATTTCAGTGAAATCGGATTATAAATGCGTCTTTTATGGGGCCAAGACTTTAAATCGTGATATCGGTCTACATGGCAGCTATATCCAAATCTGGACCGATTTTGGTCAAGTTGAAGAAAAATGTCGAAAAGCCTAACACAACGCACTGTCCCAAATTTCGGCGAAATCGGACAATATATTGCGCCTTTTATGGGCCCAAAACTTTAAATCGAGAGATCGGTCTATGTGGCAGCTATATCCAAATCTTGACCGATCTGTGCATAATACAGAACTATGTCATGGGGTTTAACCTAACTCAATGTCCCAAATTTCGGCGACATCGGACAATAAATGCGCCTTTTATGGGCCTTAGACCCTAAATCGTAGGATCGGTCTATATGACAGCTATATCCAAATCTGGACCGTTCTAAGCCAAATTGACGAAGGTTGTCGAAGAGCCAAATATAACTCACTGTCCCAAATTTCGGCGACTTCGGACAATAAGTGCGCCTTTTATGGGAAAAACCTTAAATCGAGAGATCGGTCTATATTGCAGCTATATCCAAATCTGGACCAATCTGGGCCAAATTTATGAAGGACGTCGAAGGGCCTAACGCAATTCACTGTCCTAAATTATAAATGTATGTTTTAATGGGCCTAAGACCCTAAATCAGAGGATCGGTCTATATGGCAGCTATATCCAAATCTGAACTGATCTGAGCCAAATTAACGAAAGATGTCGAGGGGCCTAACACAACTCACTGTCCCAAATTTCAGCAAAATCGGATAATAAATGTGGCTTTTATGGGCCTAAGACCCTAAATAGGCCGATCGGCCTATATGGGGACTATATCAAGGTATTGTCCGATATAGCTCATCTTCGAACATAACCTGCTTAGGGACAAAAACAAAGACTGTGCAATATTTCAGCTCAATATCGCTATTTTCAAAGTCTGTAGCGTTAATTTAACCGACAGACAGACGGACATGTCTAGATCGTCTTAGATTTTTTCTCTGATTAAGAATGTCTATACTTTATAGGGTCGGAAATGGATATTTTGATGTGTTGCAAACGGAATGAAAAAATTAATATACCCCCATCCTTCGGTGGTGGGTATAATAATAAGTTAAAAATTTCAGCTTAATATCTCTATTTTTGAAGACTGTAGCGTGATTTCAACAGACAGACGGACAGACTGACGGAAATTTCTAGATCGTCTTAGATTTTTACTCTGATCAACAATATATGTACTTTATAGGGTCGGAAATGGATATTTCGATGTGTTGCAAACGGAATAACAAAATGAATAAACCCCCATCCTTCGGTGGTGGGTATAAAAATCAATTTGTGTTTGTTTGTTTGTAGGCTTGTTTGTTTGTTTGTGCGTGTGTTTCTTATAGACACAGAAACGACAGAACCGATTTTCTTGAAATTTTCACGGATGGTCCATAATGAACCAGTGGAGAAAATAGGGTACTACATTATTTGTCATTATTTGATATCTGAGGGAGTGTGGACCCTCCCCCTTACCGTAATTTTCAGAAACGCCAGATCTCGGAGATGGTTGGTGCGATTTAAGCAAAATTTTGTTTTCTCTCATATAGTACACTAAAAATAACAAGTAAAAAAGCGTTAAGTTCGACCGGGCCGAACTTTGGATACCCACCACCTCTGGTATATATGTAAACTACCTTTCATCAAAATTCTGTGAAAATTGCATACCTTTTGCCCCTTAGCAGTTATATCGAAATATGTTCCAATTTGGATCAAATACTAATAAGTACAAGTCATTGCTCAATTGTGTATAACAAAATAATGGTTTTTTTTTGGTAGCACAGACGTCGAAAAGCATAACATAAGTCACTTTATCAAATTTCAGTGAAATCAACTTATAAATGCCCCTTTTATGGGGTCAGGACTTTGAATCGAGATATCGGTCTACATGGCAGCTATATCCAAATCTGCACTGATTTGGGCAAAGTTGCAGAAAAATGTTGAGGAGCCTAACACAACGCACTGTCCCAAATTTCGGCGAAATCGGACAATAAATGCGCCTTTTATGGCCCCAAAACCTAAAACCGAGGGATCGGTCTATATGGCAGCTATATCCAAATCTGGACCGATCTGTGCCATATTGCAGAAGTATATCAAGGGGCTTAACTGAACTCACTGTCCCAAATTTCGGCAAAATCGGACAATAAATGCGCCTTTTATTGGCCCAAAACCCTCAATCGAGAGATCGGTCTATATGGCAGATATATCCAAATCTAAACCGATCCAGGCCAAATTGAAGAAAGATATCGAAGGGTCTGACACCTGCACTGCATCAAAATTTGGCAAAATTGGATAATAAATGTGGCTTTTATACGCCTAAGTCCCTAAATCGGAGGATGGGTCTATATAGCAGCGATATCCAAATCTGAACCGATCTATGCCAAATTGAAGAAGGATATCGAAGGACCTAACACAACTCACTGACACAAATTTCAGCAAAATCGGATAATAAAGTTTCAGCAAAATCGGATGGTAAATGTGGCTTTTATGGGCCTAAGACCCTAAATCGGAGGATCGGTCTACATGGCAGCTATATCCAAATCTGAACCGATCTGGGTCAAATTGAAGTAGAATGTCGAAGGGCCTAACACAACTCACTGTCCCAAATTTCAGCAAAATCTGATAACAAATGTAGCTTTTATGGGCCTAAGTCCCTAAATCGGCGGATCGGTCTATATGGCAGATATATACAAATCTGGACCGATCTGAGCCAAATTGACGAAGGATTTTGAAAGGCCTAACGCAACTCACTGTCCAAATTTTAGCAAAAGCGGATAATAAATGTGGCTTTAATTGTCCTAAGACCCTAAATCGGCGGATCGGTCTATATGGGCGCTATATAAAGATATAGTTCGTTATAGCCCATCTTCGAACTTAAACAGCTTATGGACAAAAAAAGAATCTGTGCAAAGTTTCAGCTCAATATCCCTATTTTTGAAGACTGTAGCGTGATTTCAACAGACAGACGGAAGGACATGTCTAGATTGTCTTTTTTACGCTGATCAAGAATATATATACTTTATAGGGTCGGAAATGGATATTTCGATGTTTTGCAAACGGAATAACAAAATGAATAAACACCCATCCTTCGGTGGTGGGTATAAAAATCAATTTATGTTTGTTTGTAGGTTTGTTTGTGTGTGTGTTCCTTATAGACTCAGGAACGGATGAACCGACTTTCTTGAAATTTTCACGGATGGTGCAAAATGATCTGAAGGGGGGTGGACCCTCCCCCTTACCCTAATTTTCAGAAACGCCAGATCTTGGAGATGGGTGGTGCGATTTAATCAAAATTTTGTGTGCTCTCATATAGAACAATAAAAATAAAATTTGGTATCAAGATTTCGGATGGAGTACCTTGGGGGGCCGCCCCACCCTAAAACCTACCAATCATATATTAAGACCAATCACGACAATACGCGACTGAAATGAAAGGTATTTAGGATAAGACCAAGTGTTAGGGGGACTACCCCTTCCCCAAAACACCCTCCAAACAGGACTTATTTACTGACCATGGGAATATGGGGCTTAAGTAAAAGGTATTTGAGTGTAGAATTAGAATCTGATATCCAAATATGGCACCAAGTGTTTGGGGCCGCCCCTTCCTAATAACATCCCCCAAAGGGGACAAATTTACGACCATAGCAATATGGGGCTCAAATGAAAGTTCTTTGGGAGCAAAGCACGAATCTGATATGAATATTCAGAAAAGTGTCAATGGGGCCACCCCACTCCCACAACACCACCCAAATAGGAAGTATTTCCCGACTATTGCAAAATGAGGCTCAAATAAATGGGGTTCTAAAGTAGGATACGAATCTGATATGCATTTTCAAGGCCAACTCACTAAGTGACCGCCCATCCCCAAAAACACCCCCCAAGCCGGTAATGTTTGCCGACTATAGAAATATGGAGCTCAAATTAAAGGTATATGGAAGTAGACCACGTATCTAAAATCAACATTAGGGACCAACTGTCTACGGGACGTCCCACCAACATAACAACCTCCAAATAGGACGTATTGGCTCACCAAGACAATTTGGGTTTAAAGAGAGTGGAACTAAATATTTATAGTTTTTAGGGCCAATACCCCAAACCGAACATATTTGCTGACTTTTGCAGTAGGGATTTTAAATGAGATTAGAAAACATCTTTGATATCCAAATTTGAGGCCAATGGCAATATGGGGTTCAAATAATTGATATATAGATATATGAGAGTAGAGCACGTTGCTGATATATTCCGGGCTGTCAATGTGGAGCTTCAATGAAAGGTATTGGGGGGGAGAGCAAGAATTGATACACATTTTCGGGACCAATTTTCTGGGGGTCTACCCCTTTCCCAAAATACCCCACAAACAGCAATTTGTATACCCACCACCGAAGGATGGGGGTATATTCATTTTGTAATTCCGTTTGCAACACAATGAAATATCCATTTCCGACCCTATAAAGTATATATATTCTTGATCAGCGTAAAAATCTAAGACGATCTAGACATGTCCGTCCGTCCGTCCGTCTGTCTGTTGAAATCACGCTACAGTCTTCAAAAATAGAGATATTAAGCTGAAACTTTGCACAGACCCTTTTTTTCCATAAGCAGGTTAAGTTTGAAGATGGGCTATATCGGACTATATCTTGATATAGCCCCCATATAGAACGATCCTCCGATTTTGGGTCGTAGGCCAATAAAAGCCACATTTATTATCCGATTTTGCTGAAATTTGAGACAGTGAGTTGTGTTAGGCCCTTCAACATTCTCCGTCAATTTGGCTTAGATCGGTCCAGATTTGGATATAGCTGCCACATAGACCGATCTCTCGGTTTTAGGTTTTGGAGCCAATAAAAAACGCATTTATTGTCCGATGTTGCCGAAATTTTGGACAAAGAGTTATGTTAAGCCCCTCCACATATTTCTGCAATTTGGTCTAGATCGATCAAGATTTGCATATAGCTGCCATATAGACCGATCTCTCTATTTAAAGTCTTGGCCCCATAAAAGGCACATTTTTACTCCGATTGCACTGAAATTTGACACACTGATTTATATTATGCTCTTCGACATCCGTGTCGTTTATAGTTCAGATCGGTTTATTTTTAGATATAACTTCTAAAAAGACCAATATTTTGTTATATACAATTGAACAATAACTTTTACTTATTAGTATTTGGTCTAAATCGGAACATGTATTGATATAGCTGCTATGGGGCATAAGGTATGCAATTTTCACCGAATTTTGATAAAAGGTGGTTTACATATATATCCGAGGTGGTGGGTATCCAAAGTTCGGCCAGGCCGAACTTAACGCCTTTTTACTTGTTATTTGTTTACATGTACATCTTGGGAGTTTTTACAGGATGACTAGAAAATTTCTTGAAATTTGTCCTTTTAGGCACTAAAATGGATCAGGCTAATAGCCTGTTTGTCTATATTGAAACGAATTTTTCGTGTAATGCAAGAGTTTGCCTAAACGGCAATTCGAACAAAAAGGAAGCAGTTTGATGTGTGGATAGATTCGTCAGTGTCAAAAAGGCTTATAACTCGTTGAAAGTAAATACCGAAGTATGCCTATTTAGACCAATATAAATCAAAGAAATTGCCTTTCGTTCGCCTGAGACTTTTTTTCGACATCGACGAACAGGCTATAAAGCTCTTAAAATTGCGATGCAGTTACACCTTGATATTAGTGTACCAGCGAAGCGACCGGGCATATGCTGGTATTTTATAAATGAAGGAAAAGGAAATAAAAAACAAGTACAAGCGTGCCAAATTCGGCCGGGCCGAATCTTATATACCCTCCACCATGGATCGCATTTGCCGAGTTTTTCTCCCGGCATCTCTTCTTAGGCAAAAAAGGATATAAGAAAAGATTTGCTCTGCTATTATTATATTATTACATGTTGGAGACCTGTATAAAATGTCAGCCAAATCGAATAAGAATTGCGCCCTTTGGGGGCTCAAGAAGTAAAATAGAGAGATCGATTTATATGGGAGCTGTATCGGGCTATAGACAGATTCAGACCATAATACACACGTATGTTGATTGTCATGAGAGAATCCGTCGTACAAAATTTCAGGCAAATCGGATAATAATTGCGACCTCTAGAGGCTCAAGAAGTCAAGAACCCAGATCGGTTTATATGACAGCTATATAAGGTTATGGACCGACTTGAACCATACTTGGCACAGTTTTTGGATATCGTAACAAAACACGTCGTGCAAAATTTCATTCCAATCGGATAAGAATTGCGCACTCTAGAGGCTCAAGAAGTCAAGATCCCAGATCGGTTTATATGGCAGCTATAGGTTTATATGACAGCATCGCTTTTCACACAATGGACTATCATGTTTTTGAAGTGGAATGTCCTTAGAACTTCTAAAATAATCATTTTCACCGTTTTCGAGTATTTGAACAGGTTTTTGAGCACTAATGTTTAAAACAAATTATTCGTTTGTTTAATAAATATTTTTTAATGGCGACGATGATTTAAGTTCAAAGCTCAATTACACTTCTGCCGCTATGACAAGAATATAAATGTGACTCCGTCAATTCTTAATAGCCTCCTTTGTCTGGTATTAAATTGATACCATAATGGCGGTAAAATTTTTTGCTAGTGGCGCGAACAAAATAATACCAGGCGGTATGTGCAAATTACCGCCACCTTTCTATCAGTGCAAAATTTCAGACCTCTTGTTCGAAATTTCTCTACCTATAAAGAAAGTACCAAATGGTACCAAATTTGGTACCAAAATGTATGATTTTGAAAAGATCATTTATTCATCTATAATTTATATCTTAGTTGTACCCACATGGAAAATTTTGGACCAATAGCTCCATATATAAAGAAAGTACCAAATAGTACCAATTTTTGTACCAAAATGTTCAAATTGTGAAAAATCATTTAGTCGCCCAACATTTATTTCTAAGTTTTACCTACATGCCAAATTTCTAGCTCCATCTGCACAGAAAGTACTAAATGGTACCAATTTTGGTACCAAAATATACGAAAGTATAATAGATCATTTATTTATCCATCATTTATTTCTCAGTTGTACCTGCATGCCAAATTTTGGACCTCTACTCTAACTATAATTAAAGAACCAAAAAGTACCGGTTTTGCTACCAAAATGTTCGAATTGTAAAAAAAGTCATTTAGTTGCCCATCATATATTTCTAAATTTTATGTACATGCAAAATTTTGGACCTCTATCTGCACAGAAAGTACCAAATAGTACCAATTTTGGTAAAAAAATGTACGAATTTTGATTAAATCACTAAGGTTAGGTTAGGTTAGGTTTAAGTGGCAGTCTGCCATCAGACTCACATAGACGATTCCGTCCATTGTGATACCACAGGAACAGAAGAAGGAAGATGCCTTCTAGTTCCTACCGTTGAACCATCCAGATCGCTTTAAAAAGCCCAATAACTTGCGAATGTTCACATCCGTTAAATCAAACTGGTTCTCAAAGAAATGAGAACCTAAAGTGGAACTCCTTCTTACTGCTAGTGCGGGACACACACAGAAGGTGTTCTATAGTCTCTTCTTCTTCGATGTCCTTACAGCTTCTGCAAAAGTCGTTGCTAGCAACCTTCAGTCTGTCAATGACAGCAAAGCGGACTTTTCAAGTCTAGATTAGCCCACCTTGTTTTGAAATGCTCACAGAGATTCTAGATCTTTAGAGCACACATCAAAGCCCACTATTTCGTTTAGTTTGGAACCATCCGTATAGAAGTCTATGTAACTTCTGTTACCAGGGACATCGTAGTTCCAATCGGTTCTATCAGGAATAGTGGTACAGTACTTTTATGAAGCAGCGGTTCTGGTAGGGTATAATCCACACTGCCTGGAACATCGGATATTGTATCAAGGGTAATGCAGTGTCCATAGCCGCCACATGATCAATGAGAAAGCTCCCTTAACCTCACGGCAGTGGTCGCTGCAATTTGTCTAGCCAAAATGTCCAGAGGCATACTATGTAGCATTAAATTCAGTGCATCAGATGAAGTTGTCTTCACTGCGGCTGTGATGCTCAAACCATATAGGGCCTTCTTGCCCTTTCCAAAATGTAGGATTTGAAGTTTAATTTCCCGTCCAGCAAAACACCGATGTACTTTGCGCTTTCTGTAAATGGAGCTTTCTCTCCTCCCAAGGAGACATGTTAAACTGTAGGCAACTTATATCTCCTTTTGAAAAGAACTACTTCTGTCTTGCACGGATTTATACCTAGACCACTTTCGGTAGCCCACTTTGCTGTTA
This sequence comes from Stomoxys calcitrans, assembly GCF_963082655.1. Classification (NCBI taxonomy): domain Eukaryota; kingdom Metazoa; phylum Arthropoda; class Insecta; order Diptera; family Muscidae; genus Stomoxys; species Stomoxys calcitrans. The sequence continues at coordinate 97,856,820 of NC_081552.1, read as the reverse complement.
CACGTAGAGCTTCCTGAAGTATATCTCTTAGAGTGCTGGGAAACTTTCCCCTAACCGCATTTGCCACATCATCAGCATACGCGACCACTTTTACAACTTTTTCTTCAAGATTTGTTGTATCTTAGAGGACGGTTCCTTTACTGACCCATCTTTTTAAATCCACAGATTCCAAACCTATTGTAATGCATCTTTTATTTAGTAAGTTATTAATAAACTTTCTTATGGTAGAGTAGCCTAGAAACTCCAACTCCTTCATGATTGACGTCGGTTTTACATTATTGAAAGCACCTTTAATGTCAAGAAATGCTACCATTGTATATTTCTTGACAGCGAGAGAACCCTCTATGTAGGCGACTAGGTCGTGAAGGGCTGTTTCAGTAGATTTGGCTATACTATATGCATGCTGCTGCCGCGACAGGCGATCTCCAGGGATCTTCGCCCTAAGATATGTTTCTATCAACCTCTCAAGAGTCTTCAGCATAAAGGATGACAGACTAAAAGGACGAAAATCTTTCGCATTCGTGTGGTAGGGTTTTCCTGCTTTCGGAATGAAAATGACCTTCGTGTCCCTCCATCCCACAGGTATATTCTGATACAAGCAGGGTATATCTCCCTAAGCCAGGGAACTAGTCTATCAGACACAGCTTGTAATTCAACCGGTTTCATCATCAGGGCCTGGACACTGGACAAGGAGTCGAAACTTCTTATCACCCAAAGGATTTTCGGCTCAGACACAATTTCCCTAATAACCTCCGACGAATGCATATCAGTGACAGCCTCCTCTGGCGCCACGTTGTCCGTTGGAGAATTTCCCGGGAAATGTGTATCAACGAGTAGTTCTAGTGTTTCCTCACTAGACATTGTCCATACTTTCTCTGACTTCTAAATATACCCCACCGTAATTGGTCTCGAGGACAGAATCTTCTTTAGCCTAGAGGACTCAGATGTATTTCCACTCCTTCTACAGAATTCTACCCAGGATTTGTTCTGAGCCTATCTCAGCTCGCCCTTATAAAGGGTGATTTTTTTGAGGTTAGGATTTTCATGCATTAGTATTTGACAGATCACGTGGGATTTCAGACATGGTGTCAAAGAGAAAGATGCTCAGTATGCTTTGACATTTCATCATGAATAGACTTACTAACGAGCAACGCTTGCAAATCATTGAATTTTATTACCAAAATCAGTGTTCGGTTCGAAATGTGTTCATTCACCGTAACGTTGCGTCCAACAGCATCTTTGAAAAAATACGGTCCAATGATTCCACCAGCGTACAAACCACACCAAACAGTGCATTTTTCGGGATGCATGGGCAGTTCTTGAACGGCTTCTGGTTGCTCTTCACTCCAAATGCGGCAATTTTGCTTATTTACGTAGCCATTCAACCAGAAATGAGCCTCATCGCTGAACAAAATTTGTCAAAATTTGAACACATTTCGAACCGAACACTGATTTTGGTAATAAAATTCAATGATTTGCAAGCGTTGCTCGTTAGTAAGTCTATTCATGATGAAATGTCAAAGCATACTGAGCATCTTTCTCTTTGACACCATGTCTGAAATCCCACGTGATCTGTCAAATACTAATGCATGAAAATCCTAACCTCAAAAAAATCACCCTTTATTTGTATACCCACCACCGAAGGATGGGAGTATATTCATTTTGTCATTCCGTTTGCAACACATCGAAATATTCATTTCCGACCCTATAAAGTATATATATTCTTGATCAGCGTAAAAATCTAAAACGATCTAGACATGTCCGTCCGTCTGTCCGTCTGTGTGTTGAAATTACGCTACAGTCTTTAAAAATAGAGATATTGAGCTGAAATTTTGCACAGATTCTTTTTTTGTCCATAAGCAGGTTAAGTTCGAAGATGGGCTATATCGGACTATATCTTGATATAGCCCCCATATAGACCGATCCGCCGATTTAGGGTCTTAGGCTCATAAAAGCCACATTTATTATCCGATTTTGCTATAATTTGGGACAGTGACTTGTGTTAGGCCCTTCGACATCCTTCGTCAATTTGGCTCAGATCGGTCCAGATTTGGATATAGCCGATCCTCCGATTTAGGGTCTAAGGCCCATAAAAGCCACATTTATTATCCGATTTCGCTGAAATTTGGAACAGTAAGTTGCGTTAGGCCCTTCGACTTCCTTCGTTAATTTGGACCAGATCGGTATAGATTTGAATATAGCTGCCATATATACCGATCCTCCGATTTCGGGTCTTAGGCCCACAAAAGCCATATTTATTATCCGATTTTGATGAAATTCGAGACAGTGAATTGTGTTAGGCCCATCGACATCCTTCGTCAATTTGACCCTGATCGGTCCAGATTTGGATATAGCTGCCATGTAGACCGATCCTCCGATTTAGGGTCTTAGGCTCATAAAAGCCACATTTATTATCCGATTTTGCTATAATTTGGGACAGTGACTTGTGTTAGGCCCTTCGACATCCTTCGTCAATTTGGCTCAGATCGGTCCAGATTTGGATATAGCCGATCCTCCGATTTAGGGTCTAAGGCCCATAAAAGCCACATTTATTATCCGATTTCGCTGAAATTTGGAACAGTAAGTTGCGTTAGGCCCTTCGACTTCCTTCGTTAATTTGGACCAGATCGGTATAGATTTGAATATAGCTGCCACATAGACCGATCCTCCGATTTAGGGTATTAGGCCCACAAAAGCCAAATTTATTATCCGATTTTGATGAGATTCGGGTCACTGAATTATGTTAGGCCCATCGACATCCTTCGTCAATTTGGCTCAGATCGGTCCAGATTTGGATATAGCTGCCATGTAGACCGATCCTCCGATTTAGGGTCTTAAGCCCATAAAAGCCACATATATTATCCGATTTTGCTGAAAGTTGGGACTGGGAGTTGTGTTAGGCCCTTCGACTTCCTTCGTTAATTTTGCCTAGATCGGCTCAGATTTGGATATAGCTGCCATATATACCGATCCTCCGATTTCGGGTCTTAGGCCCACAAAAGCCATATTTATTATCCGATTTTGATGAAATTCGAGACAGTGAATTGTGTTAGGCTCATCGACATTCTTCGTCAATTTGACCCTGATCGGTCTAGATTTGAATATAGCTGCCATATAGACCGATCCTCCGATTTAGTATCTTAAGCCCATAAAAACCACATTTATTATCCGATTATGCTGAAGTTTGGGACAGTGAGTTGTCTTAGGCCCTTCGACATCTGTCTTTAATTTGCCCAGATCGGTTCAAATTTGCATATAGCTGCCATATAGACCGATTTCCTGATTTAAGGTTTTGGGCCCATAAAATGCTCATTAATTGTCCGATGTCGCTGAAATTCGGGATAGTGAGTTAAATTAAGCCCCTAGACATACTTTTGCAATATTGCACATATCGGTCTAGATTTGGATATAGCTGCCATATAGACTGATATCTAGGTTTAAGGTTTTGGGGCCATAAAAGACGCATTTATTGTCGGATGTCGCTGAAATTTGAGACAGTGAGATTAGTTAGGCTCTTCGACGTCCTTCTTCAGTTTTGCCCAGATCGGTCTAGATTTGAATATAGCTGCCATATAGACCGATCTCTCGATTTAAGGTTTTGGGCCCATAAAAGAGGCATTTATTGTCCGATTTCGCTTAAATGTGGGACAGTGCTTTAAGTGAGGCTCTTCGACATTTTTATGCAACTTGACCCAAATCGGTCCAGATTTGGATATAGCTGCCATGTAGACCGATATCTCGATTCAAAGTCTTGGCCCCATAAAATTCGCATTTATAATCCGATATCACTGAAATTTGACAAAGTCTTATGTTAGGCTTTTCGACATCCGTGTCGTATGTGGTTCAGATCGGTTTATTTTTAGATATATCTACTGTACTTATTAGTATTTGGTCCAAATCGGAACATATTTGGATATAACTCATATGGGACATAAGGTATAAAATTTTCACCGAATTTTGATGAAAGGTGGTTTACATATATACCCGAGGTGGTGGGTATCCAAAGTTCGGCCCGGCCGAACTTAATGCCTTTTTACTTGTTTTTCGTAGCATGGTATTTCACTAAAAGCTCTTTAATTGTCGAAAATAAATATTCCAAGGAAACTTTTTTTTCCATAAAAGTAAAAGAAGGCCCAGCGGAGCGGGCCCTGGTCAGCTAGTAATCGAAATAAAAATAGATTAAATTTATTTTCATTAGCTTTTTTGGTTCATAGGGGGGTATAATCAATAACGGTTTGGTACTAAAACCCATAACGGTCTGGTGCTAAAACGAATTACAGATTGTTATTAAAACCAATACCAGTTCGGTAATAAGGCTAGTACCAAACGGTATTAACTATTTTCTGTTTCATCCATACCATCTGGTATTGTTTTTGTACCATTCAGCTTTAGATTAAATTTATTTTCATTAGCTTTTTTGGTTCATAGGTGGGTATAATCAATAACGGTTTGGTACTAAAACCCATAACGGTCTGGTGCTAAAACGAATTACAGATTGTTATTAAAACCAATACCAGCTCGGTAATAAGGCTAGTACCAAACGGTATTAACTATTTTCTGTTTCATCCATACCATCTGGTATTATTTTTGTACCATTCAGCTTTACTATCAATACCGTATGGTACTGAAATGGGCGCGTTTGTATCAACTTTTTCTGGGTGTAGGTACAACTAAAAAAATATGATGGATGACTAAATGATCTACAATTTGTACTATTTAATAGTTCTTTATAGATTGATCATAGCCCAGCCCAAACGGCTAAAGGTAGAATCATCAAATTTTGCACAAATGTTGGTCTTGGGTCACAGACTCGGGATAAGGCTGCATTTTATGGTATATGTACTTTTAGGTACTAAAAAGTAACATAAGGTCAGAAATGGTACATATTTGCCAGCGCGAACAGAAAAGGCTACAATTTTGTTCTGGGGTTAAATTCAAGAGCGTCTGGAAAAAATAAAGTTTGGAAAAAAATTTTGGATAGTCGTACCAGAAGTGGGACAAATAGTACGTTTAGTAGTTTAAAAGAAAAATGGAAAAATAGTACTGGCAACGTTAGAAAACGTATGTATAATACCGCAATTGGTACCATTTGGTACTTTCTTTACAGATAGAGGTAGAGGTCAGAAATTTGGCACAAGGAAATATATGATAGGTGACTAAACGATCTATTTAAAATTCGTACATTTTGGTACCATAATTGGTACCATTTGGTACTTTCTTTACAGATGGAGCTAGAGGTCTGAAATTTGGCTAGCAAATACAACTTAGAAATAAATGATTGTTGACTAAATGATCTATTCAAATTTCGTACATTTTCGTACAATTGGTAGTATTTGGTACTTTCTTTATAGTTGGAGCTAGAGGTACGATGGATGCCTAAATTATCTCTATTCAAATTTCGTACATTTTGGTACGATTTGGTACTTTCTGCGCAGATAGAGCTAGAGATCTAAAATTTTGCATGTACATAAAGCTTAGAAATATATGATGGGCGACTAAATGATTTTTTCACAATCACAACATTTTGGTACCAATAATGGTACCCCTTTGTACTTTCGGTTCAGATGGAGCTCGAGATGTGAAATTTGGCATGTAGGTACAACTAAGAAATATATGATGGATGACTTAATGTTCTTGTAACAAGTAAAAAGACGTTAAGTTCGGCCGGGCCGAACTTTGGATACCCACCACCTCGGGTATATATTGGGTTGCCCAACAAGTAATTGCGGATTTTTCATATAGTCGGCGTTGACAAATTTTTTCACAGCTTGTGACTCTGTAATTGCATTCTTTCTTCTGTCAGATATCAGCTGTTACTTTTAGCTTGCTTTAGAAAAAAAGTGTAAAAAAAGTATATTTGATTAAAGTTCATTCTAAGTTTTATTAAAAATGCATTTACTTTCTTTTGAAAAATTCGCAACTACTTTTTGGGCAACCCAATATATAATCCACCTTTCATCAAAATCCTGTGAAAATTGCATACCTTATGTCCCATAGCAGTTATAACAATATATGTACCGATTTCGACCAAATACTAATAAGTGCAAGTCATTGTGTATAACAAAATATTGGTCTTTTTATACCCTCCACCATAGGATGGGGGGTATACTAATTTCGTCATTCTGTTTGTAACTACTCGAAATATTCATCTGAGACCCCATAAAGTATATATATTCTTGAACGTCGCGACATTTTATGTCGATCTAGCTTTGTCCGTCCGTCCGTCCGTCCGTCTGTCTGTCGAAAGCACGCTAACTTCCGAAGGAGTAAAGCTAGCCACTTGAAATTTTGCACAAATACTTCTTATTAGCGTAGGTCGGTTGGTATTGTAAATGGGCCATATCGGTAAATGTTTTGATATAGCTGCCATATAAACCGATCTTGGGTCTTGACTTCATGAGCCTTTAGAGAGCGCAATTCTTATCCGATTGGAATGAAATTTTGCACGACGTGTTTTGTTATGATATCCAACAACTGTGCCAAATATAGTTCAAATCGGTCCATAACCTGATATAGCTGCTATATAAACCGATCTTGGGTCTTGACTTCTCGAGCCTCTAGAGAGCGCAGTTCTTATCCAATTGGAATGAAATTTTGCACGACGTGTTTTGTTATGATATCCAACAACTGTGCCAAGTATAGTTCAAATCGGTTCATAACCTGATATAGCTGCCATATAAACCGATCTTGGGTCTTGACTTCTTGAGTCTCTAGCGTGCGCAATTCTTATCCGATCAGAATGAATTTTTGCACGACGTGTTTTGTTATGATATCCAACAACTGTGCTAAGTATGGTTCAAATCGGTTCATAACCTGATATAGCTGCCATATAAACCGATCTTGGGTCTTGACTTCTTGAGCCTCTAGAGGGCACAATTCTTATCCGATTTGAATGAATTTTTGCACGAAGTATTTCGTTATGATATCCAACAACTGTGCCAAGTATGGTTGAAATCGGTCCATAACCTGATATTGCTGTCATATAAACAGATCTGGGGATTTGACTTCTTGAGCTTTTAGAGGGCGCAATTATTATCCGATATGCCTGAAATTTTGTACGATGGATCCTCTCATGACCATCAACAAACGTGTTTATTATGGTCTGAATCGGTCTATAGCCTGATACAGATCCCATATAAATCGTTCTCTCTATTTTACTTCGTGAGCCCCAAAGGGGGCAATTCATATACGAATTGGCTGACATTTTACACAGGTCTCCAACATATAATTTAATTGTGGTCCAAACCGGACCATATCTTGATATCGCTCTAATAGCAGAGCAAATCTTTTCTTATATCCTTTTTTTTGCCTTAGAAGAGATGCCGGGAAAAGAACTCGACAAATGCGATCCATGGTGGAGGGTATATAAGATTCGGCCCGGCCGAACTTAGCACGCTTTTACTTGTTAAAGATTGTAGCGTGATTTCAACAGACGGACGGACGTGTCTAGATCGTCTTAGATTTTTACGCTAATCAAGAATATATATACCTTGTAGGATCGGAAATGGATATTTCGATGTGTTGCAAACGGGATGACAAAATGAATATACCCTCATCCTTCGGTGGTGGGTTTAAGAATTGGTAAATTTTGGTACCATTTGGTACTTTCTTTTCGGATGGAGCTAGAGGTCTAAAAATTGGCATGTATGTACAACTAAAAAATATATGATGGGTGACTAAATGATTTATTCACCATTCTTTCGTTTTGGTACCAAAATTGGTACCATTTTGTACTTTCTGCTTAGATGGAGATAGAGCTTCCACATTTGGCATGTAGGTACAACTATGAATTTTATGATTGGTGACTCTATGATTTATTAAAAATTCGTACATTTTGGTATCAGTTAGTACTTTCTTAACATGTGGAGCAAGAGTTCTACAATTTGGCATGCAGGTACAACTATGGAAAATATTATGGGTGACTAAATAATCTATTCACAACTCCTACATTTTGGTACCATTTGATACTTTTTTTCGGATGGAGCTACAGGTCTGGAATTTGGCATGTAGGTTCAAGAAGGAAATATATGACGGGTGACTAAATCTTATATATAACAAGTAAAAGCGTGCTAAGTTCGGCTGGGCCGAATCTTATATACCCTCCACCATGGATCGCATTTGTCAAGTTCTTTTCCCGGCATCTCTTCTTAGGCAAAACAGGCTATAAGAAAAGATTTGCTCTGCCATTGGAGCGATATCAAGATATAGTCCGGTTTGGACCACAATTAAATTATATGTTGGAGACCTGTGTAAAATGTCATCCAATTTGAATAAGACTTGAGCCCTTTGAGGGCTCAAGAAGTAAAATAGAGAAATCGATTTATATGGGAGCTGTATCGGCTATAGACCGATTCAGACCATAATAAACACGTATGCTTATGGTCATGAGAGGATCCGTCGTAAACAATTTCAGGGAAATCGGGTAATAATTGCGACCTCTATAGGCTCAAAAAGTAAAGATCCCAGATCGATTTATATGGCAGCTATATCAGGTTATGAACCGATTTGAACCTTATTTGACACAGTTGTTGAAAGTAACAATAAAATACTCCATGGAAAATTTTAGCCAAATCGGATAATAATTGCGCCCTCTAGAAGCTCAAGAAGTAAAGTCCCCAGATCTGTATATATGACAGCTATATCCGGTAATGAACCGATTTGAACCATACTGACATAGTTGTTGGATATCACAACAAAATACTTCGTGCAAAAATTCATTCAAATCGGATAAGAATTGCGCCCTCTAGAGGCTTAAGATATAAAGACCCAAGATAGGTTTATATGACAGCTTTATCAGGTTATGGACCGATTTGAACCATACTTGGCGCAGATGTTAGATATCATAACAAAACACGTAGTGCAAAATTTCATTGTAATCGGATAAGAATTACGCACTCTAGAGGATCAAGAAGTCAAGACCCAAGATCGGTTTATATGGCAGCTATATCAGGTTATGGACCGATTTAAACCGTACTTGACACAATTGTTGGATATCATAGCAAAACACGTCGTGCAAAATTTCATTCTAATCGGATAAGAATTGCGAACTCTAGAGGCTTAAGAAGTCAAGACCCAAGATCGGTTTATATGGCAGCTATATCAGGTTATGAACCGATTTAAACCATACTAGGCAGAATTGTTGGATATCATAACAAAACACGTCGTGCAAAATTTCATTCCTATCGGATAAGAATTGCGCCCTCTAGAGGCTCAAGAAGTCAAGACCCAAGATCGGTTCATATGGCAGCTATGTCAAAACATGGACGGATATGGCCCATTTACAATACCAACCGACCTACATTAATAAGAAATATTTGTGCAAAATTTCAAGCGGCTAGCTTTACTCCTTCGGAAGTTAGCGTGCTTTCGACAGACAGACGGACGGACGGACATGGCTAGATCGACATAAAATGTCGCGACGATCAAGAATATATATACTTTATGGGGTCTCAGACGAATATTTCTAGTAGTTACAAACAGAATGACGAAATTAGTACACCCCCATCCTATGGTGGAGGGTATAACAAATAAAAGCGTGCTGTGTTCTGCCGGCCGAATCTTATATACCCTCCACCATGGATCGCATTCGTCGAGCTCTTTTCCAGGCATCTCTTCTCAGGCAAAACAAGTAAAAAGGCGTTAAGTTCGGCCGTGCCGAACTTTGGATACCCACCACCTCGGGTATACATGTAAACCACCTTTCATCAAAATCCAGTGAAAATTGTATACCTTACGTCCCATAGCAGTTATATCGAAATATGATCCGATTTGGACCAAATACTAACAAGTACATGTCATTGTTCAATTCTGTATAACAAAATATTGGTCTTTTTGGTAGATATTTCTAAAAATAAACCGATCTGAACCATATACAACATGGATGTCCAAAAGCCTAACATAAGTCAATGTGTCAAATTTCAGTTAAATCGGATTATAAATGCGTCTTTTTTGGGGCCAAGACTTTAAATCGAGATATCGGTCTACATGGCAGCTATATCTAAATCTTGATCGATCTGAGTGAAATTTAAAAAGGATGTCGAAGGGCCCAACACAACTTACTGTCCCAAATTGCGGCGATATCGGACAATAAATGCGTTTTTTCTGGCCCCAAAACCTATAACCGAGAGATCGGTCTATATGGCAGCTATATCCAACTCTTGACCGATCCTTGCCATAATGGAGAACTAAGTCATGGGGTTTAACCTAACTCAATGTCCCAAATTTCAGCGACATCGGACAATAAATGCGCATTTATGGGCCAAAGACTCTAAATCGGAGGATCGGTCTATATGATAGCTATATCCAAATCTGGACCGATCTGAGCCAAATTGACGAAGGAAGTCGAAGGGCCAAATATAACTCACTGTCCCAAATTTCGGCAATGCGCTTTTTATGGGCAAAAAACGTTAAATAGAGAGATCGGTCTATATGGCAGCTATATCCAAATCTTGACCGATCTACGCCAAATTGACGAAGGATGTTGAGCACTCTAGAGGCTCAAGAAGTCAAGACCCAAGATCGGTTTATATGACAGCTGAATCAGGTTTTGGACCGATTTAAAGTAAGAATAAAGCAAGTTCGGCGGGGCCGAATCTTATATACCCTCCACCATGGATCGCATTTGTCGAGTTCTTTTCCCGGCATCTCTTCCTAGGCAAAAAAGGATATAAGAAAAGATTTGCTCTGCTATTAGAGCGATATCAATATATGGTCCAGTTTGGACCACAATTAAATTATATGTTGGAGACCTGAGTAAAATGTCAGCCAATTCGAATAAGAATTGCGCCCTTTGTGGGCTCAAGAAGTAAAATAGAGAGATCGATTTATATGGGAGCTGTATCGGGCTATAGACCGATTCAGACCATAAAAAACACGTATGTTGATGGTCATGAGAGGATCCATCGTACAAAATTTCAGGCAAATTGGATAATAATTGCGATGTCTAGAGGCTCAAGAAGTCAATACCCATGATCGGTTTATATGGTAGCTATATTAGGTTATGGACCGATTTGAGCCATACTGACACAGTTGTTGGATATCATAACAAAATACTATGTTCAAAAATGCATTCCAATCGGACAAGAATTGCGCCCTCTAGAGGCTCAAGAAGTCAACGCCCAAGATCGGTTTATATGGCAGCTATATCAGTTTATGGACCGATTTGAATCATACTTAGCACAGTTGTTGGATATCATAACAAAATACTACGTACACAATTTCAGTCAAATCGGATAAGAATTGCGCTCTCTAGAGGCTCAAGAAGTTAAGACCCAAGGTCGGTTTATATGACAGCTATATGAGGTTATGGACCGATTTGAATCTTACTTGGCACAGTTGTTGGATATCATAACAAAACGTCGTGCAAAATTTCATTTCAATCGGATAAGAATTGCGCACTTTAGAGGCTCAAGATATCAAGACCCAAGATCGGTTTATTTGGCAGCTATATCAAAACTTAGACCAATATGGCCCATTTACAATACCAACCGACCTACACTAATAGGAGGTATTTGTGCAAAATTTCAAGCGGCTAGCTTTACACCTTCGGAAGTTAGCGTGCTTTCGACAGACAGACGGACGGACAGGCGGACATGGGTAGATCGACATAAAATGCCGCGACTATCTATAATATATATACTTTATGGGGTCTCAGACGAATATTTCGAGTAGTTACAAACAGAATGACGAATGTAGTACACCCCCCATCCTATGGTGGAGGGTATGAAAATCAATTTGTGTCTGTTTGTCAATTTGTTTGTTTGTATGTTTGTGTATTCCTTATAGTCTCAGAAACGGCTAAACCGATTTGCTTGAAATTTTCACAGATGGTGCATAATGATCCCGTGGTGAAAATAGGGTACTATATATTTTGATATCTGAAGGGGGGCGTACCCTCCCCCTTACCCTAACTTTCAGAAATGCCAGCTCTCGGAGATGGGTGGTGCGATTTAAGCGAAATTTTGTGTGATTTCATATAGTTCCCTAAAAATAAAAATTTGTTGTCTAAATTTCGGATGGGGTACCTAGGGGGGCCGCCCACCCTAAAACCCACCAAACATATATTTAGACCAATCACGATAATATGGGACTCAAATGAAAGGTATGTAGGATAAGAAAACGTATCTGATATCCATTTGTCGGACCAAGTGCTAGGGGCACCACCCCAACCCCCAAAACACCCCTAAATCGGACATATTAACCGACCATGGCAATATGGGACTCAAATGATAGGTATTTGCGAGTAGAATTCGAACCTGATATCCAAATGTGAGACCACGTTTCTGGGGGTCCACCCCTTCCCCAAAACACCCCCCAAACAGGACTTATTTACTGACCATGGATATATGGGGCTAAAATAAAAGGTATTTGAGGGTAGAATTAAAATCTGATATCCAAATATGAGACCAAGTGTTTGGGGGGCAGCCTCTCCCCATAATATGTGGCTCACCTTACATCCAAACTTAAATTCGTAGACCAATAAAGATTATATGGGATTCAGATAAAGGGACTTATATTGTTAAACTGTTAGTCAAGTTAGCATGGTATTTCACGTGGACTGCTAAAATGAGGCATTTTGACAAATATTATCGCAGTCTTGCCAATAATACGACATGTGGAAGAAAATGTACTAATTGTGGCTGATGGAGGTGTATTTGGTACCTTGAAAGAATATATTGGGTAACCAGAAGATATATTTATTCGTATATTTATGACTCAAACGTACAAGATGGTATATTCTTAACAAAGTGAACTGAAGTTCTCAAAATTGATATCCAAGTACACCTTACCTATAAATTTTGGATGACGAGAAGATTATTCAAAATCGAACGTTAAGGTACTAACACGTCCAAAGTGGTACATTCTTTACGCATTGAGCTGATGCACTCAAAATTTGGAATACATACAAAATGATACTTTCTTTACAGAGTGATTCTAAGCTCTCAAAATTGGGTTACTGCTACACCTTGACTATGCTTTTTGGGCGACCAGAAGATTATTTTTTCAAAATCTTATATTTAGGAACTTAAATATAAAAATTGGTTATCTCTGAACGAATTGAGCTAAATCGATCAAAATTGGGATTCATTTATACCTTGGCAATATGTATTGAGCGACTTAATGATTTTTCCTATTTCTCTCGTAAAACTTAGTCAAAATTAATTTTTTTGAAATATTTAACAATTACAGTTGCTTAATGTTTTCAGACTGTTTGCGTCAAATATTATGGAATTAAAAGTAATTTAAAACCAATTGAACGAAACAAACATTGAGCAAATTAAAATGAGCGCAAAAGAATGTTTTTTTTATCAAAATACTAAGATATTCGCAAAGACAAGCACATTTTGAAAGATTTGAAAGATTAGCGTCAGTCTTCAAATAGTGATGGCAGGCAGTACCAAATTAAGACATGACTTTATGACCAAATGTCACCGCCGATGGGTCACAAATTTCACCCGCAATTTCGCAGTAACAGAACAATTTTGACAATTTATCGTTTAAAAAAAAATGTGGGTGCCCCCCTTTCCACAAAATAAAGTCCTGACTACGTCCCTGGTGGAGGGTATATAAAGTATAGTATACTTAGTATACTCTCCTCTTAGCAACCTCATCATTGTCTGAGCAGCAGTCATTTTCAACGGCAACTAAATTTTCAGCAATGATCCTGATATTTTTAAATTGAAAATAGTTTGCTATAACAGCAGAACTAATGCTTTAATTACTAACAATCATCAAACGGTGTTTGCTATTACTAGCAGACTTTTTCTATGATTGTATTATACATTTTTTAATACATTTCATATGTCAAAAGGGTTCAACATTTTTAATGCATTCTACACTCTGCATATTTTAATTCAAAGTGTAGCTTTCCATGGCTGGGTATGTTAAGTACAAAGAATTTTGAAAGTCATGTCTGCTTTCATATTTTAAGCAGTTTTTTTAACTTACAATAACCACCCTAAGCGCACCCCGCTAGAAAAATTGATATTACATTGATCTGAAACTGATAGGGCAGATTTTGATAGTTAAGAAAGCACAGCAAAAAGTTTTCTAAAACATCAATCAAACTCGTATAATCCTGACACAGTAGTCATGTCTGATTTCCTATTTTGAGCAATTTTTTTTAACTTACAACCTGACCTAAGCGCACCCCACTACAAAAATTGCTATCAGATTGATCTAAAACTTTTACAGCACACTCGCTGTCTACCCTATTATCTATTCAATGTGTGTCTTTTCAAACGCACATATATTTTCATCAAATGTGTCACACACCGACATTCGAAATAATGCTGAGCACTTTAATTATGACAAATTATACGAATACATAGTTGTACTCTTCCGCAAATACGAAAATAGGAGCACTATAAACGGCACTAAGGAGATGCAAAAATAAATTCAAATGTAAACTTTTTCCCCCTAATGACATTTTACGATGTCTTTGACGCGATTTCTTTGTCTGGAAATTCAAACAAATAAAAGAAAATCCATACATGTATTCGCCAAAGTTCTGCAGATTTAAGCCAAAAACTCAAATTAATGGTTGCAATTATAAACATTTTATTATATAAATATAATTTTTTGTTGTTTCTGTAAACTTTATAGAACTCAATTAAAATGAACGTAACTCAGGTAACTAGGGTTCGAGCGACTCTTAACAATTGCGGAAAGAAACGAGAAACTAAAGTTGGAAGGTAAATTTTTAAAATCCCTTTGCAAAATTCGCCAAAGTTTCTCTGATGATTCGGGAAGCAAAAGTTGTTGTCTTTTTTTGGTTCGTTTCAAAATTTGTGTGTGTGTGTGTTTAGAACCAACAGCACAATCAATTTGTCAATAGGGCCTTAGAAGATTATGGAGGTGTTGAGAGTTCAGTTTAAGTAGTATAGGGTAGAGTTTGAGCAGCCGATTATCGTTCATTATACCCTCGTTATGATGGGGCTATATACAATATGTTATTCTTATAGATTTACCTCATAGATAAGTGTCGGGATTTATATATATACAAATTAATTTGTGTTTGTTTGTTTGTAGATTTTCAAAATAGTTTGTCTCGTATAGACTCAAAAACGGCTAAACCAATTTCTTTCAAATTTTCACAGATTGTGGGGAGTTGTCCGGAAGTAGCAATAGGCTATATAACTCATTGATATCTCAAGGGGGCGGACCCTCCCCCTTACTCCAAAGTACCACCCAAAAATAATAGTGGACCAATCGGGGCAATATGGGACTCAAATGGAAGGTATTCGGGAGTAGAATACAAATTTGGTATCAAAATTTAGGCCCAAGTACCTAGGGGGCTGCCCCCACCCCAAAAACCCCTTCAAATAGGCGTATTGAATGGTAATATAATTTGTTGATATTCGAAGGGGGCGGACTTTAAAAACACCACCCAAAATCAAAGTTGACCGATCGGGACAATATCGGTATCAAATGAAATGTATTAGAGAGTAGAATACAAAAATTGTATTAAAAATTGAGCCCAAGGAACACAGTGGCCGTTCCAAGCCCAAAAGTACATATCAATATGGGACTCAAATGAAAGGTATTCGGGAGTGGATTACGAATATGACATAAAAAATTATGTCTAAGTATTTGCGGGTTGCCCCACCCCCAAAAGGCCCCCCAAATGAGAATTGTACTCGATCATAGCTATATAAGGCTCAACTGAAAGGTATATGGGAGTTGATTACGAATAAAACATTAAACTTTGTGCCCATGAATTTAGGTGGCGCTTTACGTCAAAAATCGCCTTCAATAGAATATTAAAACAATGGGGGATACTTTGATAAAAAATTTTTGAGTAGAGTTCGTCATTCAAATATTTGTTCAAGCGGCAGATGTAGTGTGGCGCACAACCCTCATATAGACACCACCCACCAAATGGCTGTATACATCAACCATGACAATATGGGGTTATATTAAAGGTATAAGGTTGTCAATTGCGAAAAAGACATCTTCATTCTGCTTTACATGGTTTAATAGTAACAAGTAAAAGCGTGCTAAGTTCGGCCGGGCCGAATCTTACATACCCTCCACCATGGATCGCATTTGTCGAGTTCTTTTCCCGGCATCTCTTCTTAGGCAAAAAAGGATATAAGAAAAGAGTTGCTCTGCTAATAAAACGATATCAAGATATGGTCCGGTTCGGACCACAATTAAATTATATGTTGGAGACCTGTGTAAAATTTCAGCCAATTCGTATAAGAATTGCGCCCATTGGGGCTCACGAAGTAAAATAGAGAGAACGATTTATATGGGATCTGTATCGGGCTATAGACCGATTCAGACCATAATAAACACGTTTGTTGATGGTCATGAGAGGATCCGTCGTACAAAATTTCAGGCATATCGGATAATAATTGCGACCTCTAGAGGCTCAAGAAGTTAAGATCCCAGATCGGTTTATATGACAGCTATATCAGGTTATAAACCGATTTGAACCTTATTTGACACAGTTGTTGAAAGTAAAAATAAAATACGTCATGCAAAATTTCAGCCAAATCGAATGGGAATTGCGCCCTTTAGAAGCTCAAGAAGTCAAGACCCAAGATCGGTTTATATGGCAGCAATATCAGGTTATGGACCGATTTAAACCATACTTGGCACAGTTGTTGGGTATCATAACAAAACACATCGTGCGAAATTCCATTCCAATCGGATAAGAATTGCGCCCTCTAGAGGCTCAAGAAGTCAAGACCCCAGATCGGTTTATATGGCAGCTATATCAGGTTATGGACCGATTTTAACCATACTTGGCACAGTTGTTGGATATAATAACAAAACACGTCGTGCAAAATTTCATTTCAATCGGATTAGAATTGCGCACTCTAGAGGCTCAAGAAGTCAAGACCCAAGATCGGTTTATATGGCAGCTATATCAGGTTATGGACCGATTTGAACCATACTTGGCACAGGTGTTGGATATCATAACAAAACACGTCGTGCAAAATTTCATTCTGATCGAATAAGAATTGCCCACACTAGAGGCTCAAGAAGTCAAGACCCATGATCGGTTTATATGGCAGCTATATCAGGTTATGAACCGATTTGAACCATATTTGGCACAGTTGTTGGATATCATAGCAAAACACGTCGTGCAAAATTCGTTCAAATTGGATAAGAATTTCTCCCTCTAGAGGCTCAAGATGTCAAGACCCAAGATTGGTTTATAGGACAGCTATATATGGTTATGGACCGATTTGAACCATACTTAGCACAGCTATTGGATATCGTAACAAAACACGTTGTGCAAAATTTCATTCCAATCGGATAAGAATTGCGCACTCTAGAGGCTCAAGAAGTCAAGACCCCAGATCGGTTTATGTGGCAGCTATATCAGGTTATTGACCGATTCGAACCATACTTGGCACAGTTGTTGGATATAATAACAAAACACGTCGTGCAAAATTTCATTCCAATCGGATAAGAATTGCGCTCTCTAGAGGCTCAAGAAGTCAAGACCCAAGATCGGTTTATATGGCAGCTATATCAGGTTATAAACCGATTTGAACCAAACTTGGAACAGTTGTTGGATATCATAACAAAACACGTCGTGCCAAATTTCATCCCAATCGGATTAGAATTGCGCACTCTAGATGCTCAAGAAGTCAAGACCCAAGATCGGTTTATATGGCAGCTATATCAAAACATGGACCGATATGGCCCATTTACAATACCAACCGACCTACACAAATAAGAAGTATTTGTGCAAAATTTCAAGCGGCTAGCTTAACTCCTTCGGAAGTTAGCATGCTTTCGACAGACAGACGGACGGACATGGCTAGATCGACATAAAATTTCACGACGATCAGGAATATATATACTTTATGGGGTCTCAGACGAATATTTCGAGTAGTTACAATCAGAATGACGAATTTAGTATACCCCCCATCTTATGGTGGAGGGTATAAAAACTGTCGCCACCACACCAAATATATAGACTGGAAATTTGGTTTTTTTACGACAGAAAATCGATTAATGTGCAATTTGATATGATTTATAACAACTAAAAAGGCATTAGGTTCGTACGGGCCGAACTTTGGATACCCACAACCTCGGATATATATGTAAACCACCTTTCATCAAAATACGGTGTAAATGGCATACCTTATGTCCCATATCAGTTATTTCGAAATATGTTCCGATTTAGACCAAATACTAATCGATTTAAGTCATTGTTCAATTGTGCATTACAAAATATTGGTCTTTTTAGAAGCTATAACTAAAAATAATCCGATCTGAACCACATGCAACACGGATGTCGAAAAGCCTAATACAACGAACTGTCCCAAAGCTCGGACAATAAATGCGCCTTTTATGGGCCAAAACTTTAATCGAGAGATCGGTCTATATGGCAGCTTTATTCAAATGTGCACCGATCTGGGCCAAATTTAGGAAGGACGTCGAAGAGCCTAACACAACTCACTATCCCAAATTTCAGCAAAATCGGATAATAAATGTAGCTTTTATGCACCCAAAACTTAAAACTGTGAAAAATGCAACTCACTGTCTCAAATTTCGCCCAAATCGGTCAATAATTGCACCTATTATGGGCCCAAAACCTAAAACCGAGAGATCAGTCTATATGGCAGCTATACCCAAATCTGGACCGATCTGGGCCAAATTGACGAAGGATGTCAAAGCGCCTAACACAACTCATTATCCCAAATTTCAGCAAAATCGGATAATTAATGTGGCTTTTATAGACCTAAGACCCTAATTCGGCGGATCGGACTATATGGGGGTTATATCAAGATATAGTCCGATACAGTCCATCTTGGAACTTAACCTGCTTATGGACAAAAAAGAATCAGTGGAAAGTTTCAGCTCAATATCTCTATTATTAAAGACTGTAGCGTGATTTCAACAGACTGACGGACAGACGGACGGACATGTCTAGATTGTCTTAGATTTTTACGCTGATCAAGAATATGTATACTTTATAGGGTCAGAAATGGCTATTTCGATGTGTTGCAAACGGAATGACCCCCTTCAACTCGGACATATTTTCCGACCATGGCAGTATGGAACTTAAATATAAGGTCTTTGGGAGTAGAGCACGAAATTGACATCCACTTTTGAGACCAAGTCTCTGGTGATCCACCACATCCTTAAACAGATCTGTTCTATATATTTATATATATATATATATATATATATATATATATATATATATATATATATATATATATATATATATATGTATATATTTATACTAACTTAGCCTGGCCCGCTCTCCTGCGCCCGATAATGCTTTGTTGGAGAAAAGTATTCTTAATTTGGAAATTTCATTTGAAAATGTATTCCAATGTTCCTTTGGATTTTTCGACTCACAAATACGATAAGAACAGATCTGTTTAAGGATGTGGTGGACTTAGCACGGTTTTACTTGTTTCTTTTATCCTTTTTTGCCTAAGAAGAGATGCTGGGAAAAGAATTCGACAAATGCGATCCATGGTGGAGGGTATTTAAGATTCGGCCCGGCCGAACTTAGCACGCTTTTACTTGTTTTTTGTAGCCACAACTCATACATGTTTAAATAATTGCAGACCTAATTTGAATGAAAATTGGTGCTGTTTCATTCCCACCTGTCGTTTGTTTTGGTGAGATTCTTTCTATTGAGTCACTACTCACCCAATGTAAAACTATATTGAGGGAATAGCAGGCACAGTGTCAGAGCGTCAGTGCTACGACATTCAGAAACATTATCACCATCAATTCAAATGTTTTGCTCATAACGAGAGCAGTTATGAGGCCTAACAAGTTAAGGCCTCTCCAAACATTATATAGGAGTAAAATCATCCTCTATTTTGCATAGTTGCGCCCATATTTTTCTAACATATAACTATTTATAACAATAAAAGTTTTTGGGAACAACTTTTTATTCCTTTGCTGCACAGTGTTTTTTTTTTTTTTTTTGTAAAATAAGCATACGTTGAAAACTTTTGTGAAGCTTAGGAGACTGTTGACCGGTGTCCAGGTGATCCACTCATTGAATGTTGTCTCATGTTTTTATGTTACTTTTGCCCAAAATGTTTGAAATAAATATCCAGAGATTGCAAATGAAGTACAACTTTTACGGAAAAAGAATGGGTTTCACTACAATAGCTAATAATTGTAAAAGTGTTTGTTTCAATTTCACATACCCTCACAAAAATTAAAATTTGTGTATTATTGTTCTTGGTTAAATACAATGAAAAGTGAACGTTTAAATTCGGTGTGAAGCCACCACTGAACAACTACCAAAAGTTGGACGGACGGACGGACGGACGTCTGTCCGTCCGTCCGTCCATCCGTCTGTCTGTCGAAAGCACGCTAACTTCCGAAGGAGTAAAGCTAGCCGCTTGAAATTTTGCATAAATACTTCTTATTAGTGTAGGTCGGTTGGTATTGTAAATGGGCCATATTGGTTCATGTTTTTATATAGCTGCCATATAAACCGATCTTGGGTCTTGACTTCTTGAGCCTCTAGAGGGCGCAATTCTTATCCGATTGGAATGGAGTTTCGCACGACGTGTTTTGTTATGATATCCAACAACTGTGCCAAGTATAGTTCAAATCGGTCCATAACCTGATATACCTGCCATATAAACCGATCTTGGGTCTTGACTTCTTGAGCCTCTAGCGTGCGCAATTCTTATCCGATTTGAATGAGTTTTTGCATGAAGTATTTTGTTATGATATCCAACAACTGTGCCAAGTATGGTTCAAATCGGTTCATAACCTGATATAGATGTCATATGAACCGATCTGGGGACTTGACTTCTTAAGCTTCTAGATGGCGCAATTCCTATCCGATTGGAATGAAATTTTGCATGAATTATTTTATGCTTACTTTCAACAACTGTGTCCAATAAGGTTGAAATCGGTTCATAACCCGATATACCTGCCATATAAACCGATCTTGGGTCTTGACTTCTTGAGCCTCTAGATTGCGCAATTCTTATCCGATTGGAATGAAATTTTGCACGACGTGTTCTGTTATTATGTCCAACAACTGTGCTGAGTATGGTTCAAATCGGTCCATAAACTTACATAGCTGCCATATAAACCGATCTTGGGTCTTGACTTCTTGAGCCTCTAGAGTGCGCAACTCTTATCCGATTGGAATGAAATTTTGCGCGACGTGTTTTGTTATGATATCCAACGACTGTGCCAAGTATGGTTCAAATCAGTTCATAACCTGATATAGCTGTCATATAAACAGATCTGGGGACTTGACTCTTGAGCTTCTAGAGGGCGCAATTCCTATCCGATTTGGCTGAAATTTTGCATGACGTATTTTGTTTTAAATTTCAACAACTATGTCAAATAAGGTTTAAATGGGTTCATTACCTGATATAGCTGCCATATAAACCGATCTGGGATTTTGACTTCTTGAGCCTCTAGAGGTCGCAATTATTATCCGATTTGCCTGAAATTTTGTACGACGGATCCTCTCTTGACCATCAACATACGTGTTTATTATGGTCTGAATCGGTCTATAGCCCGATACAGCTCCCATATTAATCGATCTCTCTATTTTACTTCTTGAGCCCCCAAAGGGCGCAGTTCTTATTCGAATTGGCTGACATTTTACACAGGTCTCCAACATATAATTTAATTGTGGGCCTAACCGAACCCTATCTTGATATCGCTCTAATAGCAAAGCAAATCTTTTCTATTATCCTTTTATGCCTAAGAAGAGATGCCGGGAAAAGAACTCGAGAAATGCGACCCATGGTGGAGGGCATATAAGATTCGGCCCGGCCGAACTTAGTACGCTTTTACTTGTTATATATAAGAAGATATGGGAGCATTATCCAAAACTTAACCGGTTTTCGCCAAATTTCATTGAGTATGTCCCTAGGCTAAAAAAGTAATATATGCAAAATTTCGTGATGATTAGATAACAAATGCGACATGCATCTAGATAACAAAACACGGAGATACAGACCGACGGATTTGCGACCAAGCGAACAAAGCCAGATTGAACGTGGAAGTAAGCCTGAGTCGATCGGTACATAAATAACTGCTAGTGTATTAGTTCTTGGTTAGTAGTGGTTCTTGATTAACAATAAATGCCACACAAATATTTACTTTTTGCTCAAATTAAAATTTACGACGTAAAATCTTCCAATAGATCCCAAAAAATCACTTTCTTCAATTCACTTTATCCTTTCGTCGTTAACCAGTCGTCATAATATTTAGTATTTCGCTTATTGGGATCAAAAAGAAACAAGTAAAAAGGCGTTAAGTTCGGCCGGGTCGAACTTTGGATACCCACCACCTCGGGTATATATGTAAACCACCTTCCATCAAAATCCGGTGAAAATTGCATACCTTATGTCCCATAGCAGTTATATCGAAATATGTCCCGATTTGGACCAAATACTAATAAGTACAAGTTATTGTTCAATTGTGTATAACAAAATATTGGTCTTTTTAGTAGCTATATCTAAAAATAAACTGATCTGAACCATATACGACACAGATGTCGAAAAGCCTAACATAAGTCACTGTGTCAAATTTAAGTGACTTTTAATCGAGAGATCGGTCTACATGACAGCTATATCCAAATCTGCACCGATTTGAGTTTAGTTGCAAAAAAATGTCGAAGAGTCTAATACAATGCACTGTCCCAAATATCAGCGAAATCGGACAATAAATGCGCCTTTTATGGCCCCAAAACCCAAAACCGAGAGATCAGTCATTATAGCAGCTATATCCAAATCTGGACCGATCTGAGCCAAATTGACGAAGGATGTCGGACACAACTCACTGTCCCAAATTTAAGCAAAATCGGATAATAAATGTGGCTTTTATGGGCCTAAGACCCTAAATCGGCCGATCGGTCTATCTATATCAAGATATAGTCCGATATAGCCCATCTTCGAAATTAACCAGCTTACGGACAAAAAAAGGATCTGTGCAAAATTTCAGCTCAATATCTCTATTTTCAAAGACTGTAGCGTGATTTCAACAGACAGA
Source organism: Stomoxys calcitrans (assembly GCF_963082655.1). Taxonomy (NCBI): domain Eukaryota; kingdom Metazoa; phylum Arthropoda; class Insecta; order Diptera; family Muscidae; genus Stomoxys; species Stomoxys calcitrans. Next base: position 97,833,852 of record NC_081552.1, on the reverse strand, counting down.
TGGACGGACATGTCTAGATCGTCGTAGATTTTTTCACTGATCAAGAATATCTATACTTTATAGGGTCGGAAATGGATATTTTGATGTGTTGCAAACGGAATGACAAAATGAATATACTACCATCCTTCGGTGGTGGGTATAAAAAACTGAGAGTATATGTTTCTCTTTTGCAAAATATGGATGGGACGGTCTAATATACCATGGTTCCTGAATAAGGACAACGTCAACTCCTCCTACTATAGCAACGATCTTTAGTGCCACCAAAATCCCAACGCACACCTTGAGACTAGTCCAACAGAATGACACTTTTTGGTTACAGTCTATGAGCGTTTCAACAAATCCAACAGGCTTTAGCGATGTGGATGATAGTCTTATGCCCATATTCACAAAATTTAAAGTAGCGTTAAAGTATGTTTATTTGACAGATTTCCTTTATAGAACTGTCAAATAAACCGACCATAGAGCTGTTTAAAGTTTGTGAGTATGGATGTTTAGCTACAACTATTGAATTCTGTTTCGTTATACATTTCAGATGCGCTCTTGGAAAGTCACTTGTTACTAATACTTTGGACGTTTTAAAGCCATTGCTTTGTATTGGATAGACGCCTTACAAAGGCATCAAAACCAAAAAAATTGTATTGAACCATTCTCAAACGGTTCATTTGGCCACAGGGAAATTAGGATTAAACTGCTATTTCGCAGTTGGATTGGATTTAAAAGCAATTCATACAATTTAGCTTTGGCTAAATGTTTCTTTATTTGAATATTTTTGAAAGAAATAACCCACTTGAGAAAGACTATTCCCTTGTCTGTTCAAATTACTTCAGTTGTTCTGTTCTTCTCTGATCCTGGTCCATTCTGCCACTTTAATAAGCATTTCTCCCCCTCAACACAGTTTTGATTTGTCTGCTGAGCATTTTGTTTTGGCCGCAAAAGAAAACAGAAACTGTTTCGAAATGTGAATGAGAACAAAAGTATTGAATTGTGGCTGAGGATGATGTGAATGCAAAAGAAAAGCAAAATTTGCATCTCAAAGCAAAATAAAAATGTTGCTCGTTACTTGATTTTGGTTCTACGCTTTTTGTCTTCACTTCAATGGTGTTGATATGCTTGAATAAATTTGTGCTTCTTATTGGAAAACACCACTAGCAGAGGAGGGTGGTAAAATTTCGGTGGAATGGAATATATTTGAATTTGTCTAAAAATGCTCTAAGATTAAAAGAATATATATGAAGAAATAAGTAGACTTTTAACTTATTTGGGAAATTGCTCTACAGAACTACTAATGACAAAATCTCTCTACCATAGGACACCCCCAACTTATTTCGTTATTCCATTTGTAACACCTCGAAATATACGTCTAAGACCTCATAAAGTATGTATATTCTTGATCGTCATGACATTTAAGGCCGATCTATCCATTTCCGTCCGCAAAAGATCTTGGTCTATAAAGGAAAGGAAGCATCAGCTTAAATCCTTATATCAATAAGAAGAATTTTGAGTGGCAGCTCTACTCGTTCGAAATTAGCGTGCTTTCGACAGATGGACGGACAAATGTTTAATGCCGGTGTATATTGCAAATTGCAAATTTTGCCCATGAACATTCCACTAAGGAACAGGGGCAAACATCTCACACATCAATGAGTGCAGTCCGATTCAAGTTAAAGCTCAATGATAAGGGACCTCCTTTTTATAGCCGAGTCCGAACGGTGAGCCGCAGTGTGACACCTCTTTGGAGAGAAGTTTTACATGGGAAGTACCTCACAAATGTCGCCAGCATTAGGAGGGGAAAACCACCGCTGAAAATTTTTTCTGATGATCTCGCCAGGATTCGAACCCAGGCGTTCAGCGTCATAGGCGGACATGCTAACCCCTGCGCTACGGTGGCCTATATACTTTCCAAAAATCCACCTACAGCTCAATACCGGATCCAAAGGATGGCTTGTTTGCGCATCACAGCCGCACTGAGGACGACACCATCTGATGCACTGAATTTAATGCTACATCTTTCACCTCTGGACATTAAGGCTACCCAAATTGCCGCGACAACTGCCGTGAGGTTAATGGAGCTTTCTCATTGGTCATGTGGCAGCCACGGACACTGTGTTATACTTGATACAAAATCCGATGTTCTAGGCAGTGTGGATTACACCCTACTTGAGCCGCTTTTTGATAAAAATTACTGTACCACTATTCCCGATAGAACCGATTGGAACTACGATATCCCTGGTAACAGAAGTTACATAGACTTCTATACGGATGGTTCCAAACTAAACGACCAGGTGGGCTTTGGGGTGTAATCTAAAGATCTAGAGCTAGTCATATCGAAGAGGTTACCCGACCACTGCAGTGTGTCTCATGCTGAGATCTTTGCAATTAAGGAAGTGGTGGAATGGTTGAGATACAATGTAATTACGACGATTGGCATAAATATCTTCTCAGACAGCCATTAAATCCCTGGAGAACGTATTTCTGAACACAAAAACCGCCCTCGACTGTCGCAGAACTTTCAACGAGATGGCTGAGCAGTTAAAAATTCACCTGTTCTGGGTGCCGGGCCACAGAGATATCCCAGGGAATTCTAAAGCAGACGAGCTTGCGAGACTAGAAACTACATTACACACTCCGGGGATACCGGAATCTGTGGTATCCCATGTCTAGCGACATGTAAGCTAAGTTTTCGGGACGAATGATAGATGGTCACAAAGAGGGGGCTGTGATCATTCCAAAATTATGTGGGTTGATTTTGTTAAAATTGGGCACGGCAAGTCGTGTTAAGTCCCTCGATATCGGTCTTCATTTTGATATAGCTGCTGTATTAAACAATGTCTCGACTTAAGTGATTGGGTCCATAAAAGGCGTTTTTATACCCTCCAACATAGGATGGGGGTATACTAATTTCGTCATTCTGTTTGTAACTACTCGAAATATTCGTCTGAGATCCCATAAAGTATATATATTCTTGATCGTCGTGACATTTTATGTCGATCTAGCCATGTCCGTCCGTCTGTCCGTCCGTCCATCCGTCTGTCGAAAGCACGCTAATTTTCGAAAGAGTAAAGCTAGCCGCTTGAAATTTTGCACAAATACTTCTTATTAGTAAAGCAAGCCGGTTGAAATTTTGCACAAATGCTTCTTATTATTGTAGGTCGTTTGAGATTGTAAATGGGCCATATTGGTCCATGTTTTGATATAGCTGCCATATAAACCGATCTTGGGTCTTGACTTCTTGAGTCTCTAGAGGGCGCAATTCTGGCCCGATTTGACTAAAATTTTGCACGTGATGTTTTGGAATCACTTCCACCAACCGCGCCAAGTATGGTTTAAATCGGTCCACGCTTTGATATAGCTGCCATATAAACCGATCTTGGGTCTTGACTTCCTAAGCCTCTAGAGTGAGCAATTCTTATCCGATTGGAATGAAATCAATCGGAAATTATCCGATTGGAATGAACTTCTAAAGTCCTCCTATACGACGAACTGTCAGCCTCATGTTTTTTGAACCATGACTTGATATTTTTATGTTATGAATTTGAGCTCACCAGGACTAGGGAAACTTATTCATATAAAGACTTTGCCCGTCTCGACCATGATTTTTGCTTTCGAGTGCTGTGCTCATCGACTTGGATCTGATATTTCGTATGGAAACTATCGATGAACAAACTGACTTTCTACAGAGGAATATCCGTGACCTACAGGAACTTACGGTTCCACTCAAGACTAGAGAAGTGTCCTCCAGATCGCAACCGTGGTTCTCCCGGGATATTCGTTCGGCTATTCACGTGAGGAATATGTCGCATCGCAGGTGGAGACGCCTGAGTTACATCATGCCTTTCGCTCAGCAAGAGACCATGTCAATAAGTTGATTAAGATAGCGAAGAAAGACTACTATTACAGACGCTTTACTTCTGCAATAGGCTCCAAGAGAACGTGGAAGGTTATTCGAGACATAGGAATTGGGAAAGATACTAATAGATGTTAAACAAACTTGGACATCAATGGGCTTAACGATGCCTTTGTTAATGTCCCACAGATTCCAGCTGATCCCAATTTCTATGGCTTCAATATCTTCCCCTCCCTCGATGGTTTTGGCTTCAGCTTATTGGTCCCACCGATGTCCTTGAGTGCGTCGCGACTGTAAAGTCTAACGCTGTCGGATCTGATGGCACTGATCCTAGATTTGTAAGACTCTTGCTCCCCCTTATTATTCCTCATGTAACCTATGTTTTCAATAGGATTTTGACTACGAGTTACTTTCCATTAGCGTGGAAACATGACAAAGTCATCCCACTGCCTAAAAATTCCAAGGAATATAGACCAATTGCGATTCTTTGTTACTTGTCAAAGGTCTTTGAGAAATTGTTGTATTTGCAAATGTCGTCTTTTGTCAACGAGAACTCTTTGTTACATGTGAGACAGTCCGGGTTTCGACCTTACCACAGCTGCGTAACTGCCTTGGCAGAGGTCACTGAGAGGATCAGGGCCAATTTGGAGAATGACAAGATAAATTTCCTTGTTCTTCTCGACCATTCTAAGGCCGTTCGTCTTATTTTGTCGTACCTGTCACACCGCACTCAGTCCGTCAATAATAAGTCTTCTGTATCAACACCTCTGCTTGTTTTAAAAGGTGTTCCTCAGGGATCAATTCTGGGTCCTCTTCTCTTTTCATTGTACAGTAACGACTTGGCGGGTCAATTGTCTTATTGTGAGGTACATATGTACGCTGACGATGTACAAATATATATCGGCAGTCCGAGGGATGAGATTGCTGAAAACATACGTCTGCTTAATCATGATCTCTCAAGAGTCAGCACGTGGGCAAAAGCCAATGGCCTGTGTCTCAACCCTGTAAAGTCCAAGTGTGTGGTTATCAGAAACAGGCTGTCTCGTTTTTCATGTGATGTCGGTATATTCATTAACGACTCTAGATTGGAAATCGTTCCTCATGCAAAGAACTTGGGCGTTGTTATTAACAGCACTCTGACTTGGAGTAATCATATCGACTCTGTCGTTGGTCAGGGATATTCAAAATTGCGTGCTCTCTGGGCCACTCAGTCGGTTACTCCGCTGCGGGTTAGATCTCTCTTGGCAAAGACTTATCATGTTCCTGGCATTCCCCACGGCAGTGAGTTGTTTGCTAATTGCGACTCGGTAAGTAGACGTAAGCTAAACACCCTTTTTAATAGCGTTACTCGTTATGTAATATTTGGCCTGAGACGGCGCGATTCCATCTCTGAATACTCTTTATCTCTGTATGGCGTCTCCTTACAGCACTTGTTGTTCCTAAGATCGCTTACTTTCCTGCATAAATTGATCGACACGCAGGCACCACAATATCTGTACGGATTTATTGATTTCGCCAGATCTACTAGAGTTAAAACCAGATCTACTAGGGGTAAAACAAGTAAAAGCGTGCTATGTTCGGCCGGGCCGAATCTTATATACCCTCCACCATGGATCGCATTTGTCGAGTTCTTTTCCCGGCATCTCTTCTTAGGCAAAACAGGCTATAAGAAAAGATTTGCTCTGCTATTAGGGCGATATCAAGATATGGTCCGGTTTGGACCACAATTAAATTATATGTTGGAGACCTATGTAAAATGTCAGCGAATTCGAATAAGACTTGCGCCCTTTGGGGGCTCAAGAAGAAAAATAGAGAGATTGATTTATATGGGAGCTGTATCGGGATATAGACCTATTCAGACAATAATAAACACGTATGTTGATAGTCATGAGAGGATCCATCGTACAAAATATCAGGCAAATCGGATAATAATTGCGACCTCTACAGGCTCAAGAAGTCAAGATCCCAGATCGGTTTATATGACAGCTATATCAGGTTATGAACCGATTTGAACTATACTTGGCACAGTTGTTGGATATTATAACGAAACACGTCGTGCAAAATTTCATTCCAATCGGATAAGAATTGCGCACTCTAGAAGCTGAAGAAGTCAAGACCCAAGATCGGTTTATATGGCAGCTATATCAAAACATGTACCGATATGGCCCATTTACAATACCAACCGACCTACACTAATAAGAAGTATTTGTGCAAAGTTTCAAACGGCTAGTTATACTCCTTCGGAAGTTACCGTGCTTTTGCACGTTTTGTTATGATATCCAACAACTGTGCCAAGTATGGTTCAAATCGGTCCATAACCTGATATAGCTGCCATATAAACCGATCTGGGATCTTGACTTTTTGAGCCTCTAGAGGTCGCAATTATTATCCGATTTGCCTGAAATTATGAACTACGGATCCTCTCATAACCATCAACATACGTGTTTATTATGATCTGAATCGGTCTATAGCCCGATACAGCTCCCATATAAATCGATCTCTCTATTTTACTTCTTGAGCCCCCAAAGGGCGCAATTCTTATTCGAATTGGCTGACATTTTACATAGGTTTCCAACATGTAATAAAAAAATAATAGCAGAGCAAATCTTTTCTTATATCCTTTTTTGCCTAAGAAGAGATGCTGCGAGAAGAACTCTGCAAATGCGATCCATGGTGGAGGGTATGTAAGATTCGGCCCGGCCGAACTTAGCACGCTTTTACTTGTTTTCTTTTAAATACAAATCTACAAAGCCACAAATGTTAATTTTTATACCCACCACCGAAGGATGGGGGTATATTCATTTTGTCATTCCGTTTGCAACACATCGAAATATCCATTTCCGACCCTATAAAGTATATATATTCTTGATCAGCGTAAAAATCTAAGACGATCTAGACATGTCCGTCCGTCTGTCAGTCTGTCCGTCTGTCTGTTGAAATCACGCTACAGTCTTTAAAAATAGAGATATTGAGCTGAAATTTTGCACAGATTCTTTTTTTGTCCATAAGCTGGTTAAGTTCGAAGATGGGCTATATCGCACTATATCTTGATATAGCCCCCATATAGACCGATCCGCCGATTTAGGGTCTTAGGCCCATAAAAGCCACATTTATCATCCGATTTTCTAAAATTTGGGGCAGAGAGTTGTGTTAGGCCCTTCGACATCTTTTGTCATTTTGGCTCAGATCGGTCCAGATTTGGATATAGCTGCCATGTAGACCGATCCTCCGATTTAAGGTGCAAGGCCCATAAAAGGCACATTTATTGTCCGATTTTGCTGAAATTTGGAACAGTGAGTTGTGTTAGGCACTTCGACATCTTTCTTAAATTTGGTTCAGATCGGTTCAGATTTGGATATAGCTGTCATATAGACCGATTTCTTGATTTATGGTTTTGGGCCCATAAAATGCTCATTTATTGTCCGATGTCGCCGAAATTTAGGACAGTGAGTTTGGTTAGGCTCTTCGACATTTTTATGCAACTTGACCCAAATCGGTCGCGATTTGGATATAGCTGCCATGTAGACCGATATCTCGATTTAATGTCTTGGCCCCATAAAAGGCGCATTTATAATCCGATTTCACTGAAATTTGGCACCGTGACTTATGTTAGGCTTTTCGACATCCGTGTCGTATATAGTTCAGATCGGTTTCTTTTTAGATACAGCTAATGTACTGTACGACGGAACATATTTGGATATAACTCATATGGGATATAAGGTATAAAATTTTCACCGAATTTTGATGAAAGGTGGTTTACATATATACAAATATGTTTACATATCCAAAGTTCGGCCCGGCCGAATTTAACGCCTTTTTACTTGTTTGCGTTGGTAAGTTATTCATTCAAAATCTGTGATGTATTGTATAGCTATAGATTCTTAGTTTTAAGTGTTTATTTACTATGTACAATTGTTGGAGATATTACCCGCACTTTAATTATAAGAATTTTATATTCTTGTTGTGCGGGTGTAAATAAATAAATTATAAATTAAATTAAAACAAGTAAAAGCGTGCTAAGTTCGGCCGGGCCGAATCTTACATACCCTCCACCATGGATCGCATTTGTCGAGTTCTTTTCCCGGCATCTCTTCTTAGGCAAAACAGGCTATATGAAAAGATTTGCTCTGCTATTAGAGCGATATCAAGATATGGTCCGGCTTGAACCACAATTAAATTATATGTTGGAGACCTGTGTAAAATGTGAGCCGATTGGAATAAGAATTGCGCCCTTTGGGGGCTCAAGAAGTAAAATAGAGAGATCGATTTATATGGGAGCTGTATCGGGCTATAGACCGATTCAGATCAGATAAACACGTATGTTGATGGTCATGAGAGGATCCGTCGTACAAAATTTCAGGCAAATCGTATAATAATTCCGACCTCTACAGGCTCAAGAATTCAAGATCCCAGATCGGTTTATATGACAGCTATATCAGGTTATGAACTGATTTGAAGCATGCTTAACACAGTTGTTGGCTATCATAACAAAACACGTTGTGCCAAAATTGATTCAAATCGGATAAGAATTGCGCCCTCTAGAGGTTCAAGAATTCAAGACCCAAGATCGGTTTATATGACAGCTATATCAGGTTATGGACCGATTTAAACCATACTTAGCACAGTTGTTGAATATCATGACAAAACACGTCGTGCGAAATTTCATTCAAATCGGATAAGAATTGCGCACTCTAGAGGCTCTAGAAGTGAAGACCCAAGATCTGTTTATATGGCAGCTATATCAGGTTATAAACCGATTTGAACCATACTTGGTACAGTTTTTGGATATTATAACAAAACACGTCGTGCAATTCCAATCGGACAAGAATTGCGCACTCTAGAGGCTTAAGAAGTCAAGACCCAAGATCGGTTTATATGGCAGCTATATCAAAACATGGACCGATATGGCCCATTTACAAAACCAACCGACCTGCACTAATAAGAAGTATTTGTCCAAAATTTGAAGCGGCTTGCTTTACTCCTTCGGAAGTTAGCTTGCTTTCGACAGACAGACGGACGGACGGACGGACGGACGGACAGACGGACGGACAGACGGACGGACAGACGGACGGACATGGCTAGATCGACATAAAATGTCACGACGATCAAGAATATATATATTGTACTTTATGGGGTCTCAGACAAATATTTCGAGTAGTTACAAACAGAATGACGAAATTAGTATACCCCCCACTTTGTGGTGGAGGGTATAAAAATTGCATTGCTCTTAGGTTTATTGAGAGGCTTTGTACGAATGATTTTCAAACTCTCACCGTTAAGGAGATAAGCTCCCTTAATTGGTCCCGGAGATGGCTTCCCCACTGGAATCAGCTAAAAGGCTACGGTCACCTGGAGAGCATGCCATTCCCAAAATAACTAAGGCGAACAATGGTAACATGGGTCGAAGAACCTTTCCTAATGTCGCTAGAAACAGCTTGGTGCTGGTAGTTGTCGACATGGGAGAAGGACAGGGTTGCATACCTATACGATCGGACATGTAATATGTAAGAATATATGCCGAATATAGCGCGCTCTATTCGTAATTTAAGTACATAGTACAAGTCTTATGAATACAGAAAATGACAGCTCATATGACATGTCTTATCGTGTAATTGCTGCCTAAGAATCCTCATCATGCCAAGATCGAACGAATCTTATAAGGATGAACTTCATGCGAACTCAGAAGATGAGGTCTGATTTCTGCAGATAAATCTCCACCGTTGTAAGGTCGCTTCGGCGGCACTTAAAGTCCTTCTGATAGCAGAGGATTTGACCTTGTTCTTATCCAGGAATCATGAATGTGTGGAGGAATCATCCTCATACTAAGAATTCCTGTGTTCTGTATTCTCGCAAAGAGTAGTCAAAATGTTTTTCGTCTTCCGTCGCTTAGCGCTGAAGAAGCCAGCCTTGAAATTAATAATTCTCATTACTGGCTGACTTCCCTATATATGTCACGCGCTTCAGTGATGCCCGCCACTACAGCGAAAAATAGCCTCATTTCTTTGCATCACTTTAATTGACAATGACAGAACTTTTGTTCCACTTGCCGAACGTAGAATCGCGTTCCAAGCGCCTCGATATTCTGTGCTCATTTTAGAATCTCTGACATTAAGTTTCGAGGTGTATCCAACGAATTTATCTTTCCATCGGGATTTGGGTCGTCACGGGTTGAGTGTACCACCGTGTTTGCCTTCAAAAAACTTCTTTGTTGGAGCTTCTTCATCCATTCTGACCACATGACCTAGCCAACGCAGACGTTGTACTTTGTTACGTGTAACTACGCCATACAGCTCATACCGCTCGTTGTTCATACCACGCCTATATTCTCCATTAACGCAAACTGGTCCATACATTTTACGAAGAATGTTTCTCTTAAGCACTCCAAGCACTGCTTCGTCTGCTTTCACAAGCACCCATGACTCAGAATCATATAACAGCGCGGGTAGTATCAATGTCTTGTATAGTGTAACCTTCTTCTGTCGATTGGTGGCCTTGTTTCTAAACTGTTTACTAAATCCAAAATAGCATCAGATTGAAAGTATTATTATTCGTTTTAATTCAAAACAGCATGATTATAAAGAGGTCACACGATAAGCTGTCTCCTTTTCCGAAACCTTGTTTGGTATTAAATGGTACCGAGAGATTATTTCCTATTCTTCCTGAGGAACGTGTATCAGCAAGTGTCATCCTGAAGAGTCTTATTAATTTTGAAGGGATACCAATCTCAGACATGGCTTGAAATACTTTGAACGTATGAGGCTGTCTAATGCGGCTTTGTAGTCAATAAAGAGATGATAGGTATTGATTTGTCCTTCTCGGGTTTTTCCAGGATTTGGCGCAGTGCGAATATTTGGTCTAGGGTGGATTTATCAGGTCACAGATCGCTCGAGAGTACCTGGTGTGTGATGGGGAGGAGACTTATTCCTCTATAGTTGACACATTCTGTCTTGTCTCCTTTCTTGTGTACGCGACATAGTATTCTACGATTCCAATCATCGGGTATGCGTTATTCTAGCCAGATTTCGCAGACAAGCTGATGTATACGCCTTGTTGTTTTTCAGTCGGGTCACTGCTACTTGGACCTCATTCTGACTAGGAGGCTAACATTGTAAAGCATCATCATTGATTGTTTCTACGGTATCCTCTTCGCCGCCAACGTCGGACACTAGCAGTTGTATAAAATGTTCTTTCCATATCTTTAGCATGCTATCTTTGTCAGTTACCAGATTTCCTTCCTTGTCTCTGCAGGAGGATGTGCCTGCGCCAGAGCCATCGGTTTGATGTTTTATTCTTTGTACATCTCAATTCGCTCACACTCACGTCTTTCAATTTCCTTCTTCTTTCTGCTGATTAGATGTTTCTCCTCTCTTATTTTCTCCCGATACCTCTCCTTCATCTGGAGAGGTATCTGATTGCAGGGTCGCTCTGTATGCCGCATTCTTGGCATCTTGACACTCTTGGTCGTACCATGGGTTTCTTGGGGGAAGTTTCCGGTACCCAAGTACGGACTTCGCAGCATTTTCATGAAGTGGGCAATGGTTTGTCACTGCGCAATTATATTATCGGAACAAGGAGTGCTTTAATCAAGCAGTTGGGTCAGTCTGTTCGGTTTGCACCTTTTCACTGTCCAGCTTCTGTACAGTGCCATATCGTACTTTCCTCGCCATTCTCAAACGGGTGCATAACCCTTGTTGATACAACTTTATGATCTGAATCTGTATTCGCTCTACGGATCGATCGTATCTCTGAATGGATGAATGCCTTGCATCTATCAGAGCTTGTTCAATTTGGTTCCTTGTGTTTTGATCGTCTGACAACAATGTGGCTAGGTGAATATTATACCCTCCACCATAGGATGGGGTATACTAATTTCGTCACTCTGTTTGTAACAACTCGAAAAATGCGTCCAATCTAGCCATGCCAGTCCGTCCGTCTGTCTGTCGAAAGCACTTTAACTATCGAAGGAGTAAAGCTAGCAGAATGAAATTTTGCGCAACTACTTTTTATTCGAGTAAGGGCCAAATTGTAAACGGGCCAAATCGGTCCATATTCTGATATAGCTGCCATATAAACTGATCTTGGGTCTTGACTCCTTGAGCCTCTAGAGAACGCAATTCTCCACCGATTTGGCTGAAATTTTGCACGTAGTGTTTTGGTATCACTTCCAACAACCGTATTTTTACCGCACGAAAAATATGTTTCTTATTCTTACTCTTCTTAAATTTTGACAACACTTGAACTAATAAGATTTTTTTCCACAAAATATAAATTTTTTGTAGGTATATTTTTTCCACAAAATATAAATTTTTTGTAGATATATATATTTTTATACCCTCCACCAAAAGATGGGGGTATACTAATTTCGTCATTCTGTTTGGAAATACGCGAAATATTCGTCAGAGACCCCATCTTGTATATAAAAGTCAATTTGTGTTTGTTTGTAGGTTTGTTTGTTTGTAGGTTTGTTTGTATATTTGTGTGTTCCTTATAGACTCAGAAACGGCTGAACCGATTTTCTTGAACCGATTACGCACAGATCGTGCGCAATGACCTCGTGGTGATAATAGGGTACTACATTTTTATACCTACCACCGAAGGATGGGGGTATATTCACTTTGTCATACCGTTTGCAACACATCGAAATATCCATTTCCGACCCATGGACATGTCTAGATCTGAGACGATCTAGACATGTCCGTCCGTCTGTCTGTTGAAATCACACTACAGTCCTTTAAAATAGAGATGTTAAGCTGAAAATTTGCATAGATTCTTTTTTTTGTCCATAAGCAGGTTAAGTTCGAAGAAAGGCTATATCGGACTATATCTGGATATAGCCCCCATATAGACCGATCTCCCGATTTATGGTCTTATGCTCATAAAAGCCAAATTTATCATCCGATTTTGCCGAAATTTGGAACAGTGAGTTGCCTTAGGCCCTTCAATATCTTCTGTCAATTTGGCCCAGATCGGTCCAGATTTGGATATAGCTGCCATATAGATCGATCCTCCGATTTAGGGTCTTAGGCCCATAAAAGCAACTTTTATTATCCGATTTTGCTGAAATTTGGGATAGTGAGTTGTGTTAGGCCCTTGTACAATCTTCGTCAATTTGGCTCAGATCGGTCTAGATTTGGATATAGCTGCCATATTGACCGATCCTCCGATTTAGGGTCTTCAGCCCATAAAAGCCACATTTATTATCCGATTTTGCTGAAATTCGGGACAGTGAGTTGTCTTAGGAACTTGGAGATCTTTCTTCAATTTGGCCCTAATCGGTTCAAATTTGGATATAGCTGCCATATAAACCGATTTCTCGGTTTTAGGTTTTGGGCCCATAAAAGGCGCATTTAATGTCTAATGTCGCTGAAATTTGAGACAGTGCTTTATGTTAGGCTCTACGACATTTCTCTGCAACTTGGCTTTAATCGGTTCAGATATAGCTGCCATGTAGACTGATATCTCGATTTAAAGTCTTGGCTCCATAAAAGGCGCTTTTATACTTATGTTAGGCTTTTCGACATCCATGTCGTATATGGTTCAGATCGGTTTATTTTTAGATATAGCTACTGTTCTTATTAGTCGGAACATATTTCGATACAACTACTATGGGACATAAGGTATGAAGTTTTCACCGAATTTTGATGAAAGATGGTTTAAATATATACCCGAGGTGGTGGGTATCCAGAGTTCGGCCCGGCCGAACTTAACGCCTTTTTACTTGTTTGATATCTGAAGGGGGGCGGACAATTCCCCTTACCCTAATTTTCAGAAACGCCAGATCGGTTTATTTTTAGATATAGCTACTGTTCTTATTAGTCGGAACATATTTCGATACAACTACTATGGGACATAAGGTATGAAGTTTTCACCGAATTTTGATGAAAGATGGTTTAAATATATACCCGAGGTGGTGGGTATCCAGAGTTCGGCCCGGCCGAACTTAACGCCTTTTTACTTGTTTGATATCTGAAGGGGGGCGGACAATTCCCCTTACCCTAATTTTCAGAAACGCCAGATCGCCAGATTTAAGCGAAATTTTGTGTGCTCTCATATAGTACCCTAAAAACATAATTGGTATCCAAATTTCGGATGGGTATCTGAGGGGGCCGCCCCACCCTAAATCATACTAAACATATATTTAGACCAATCACGACAATATGGTACTCAAATGAAAGGTATTTAGGATGAGAAAATGTATCTGATAACAATTGTCGGACGAAGTGCTAGGGGGACCACCCCAAGCCCCAAAAATACGAATCTGGCCGCCTCTCACCAAAAATATCCCCCAAAAGGGACAAATTTACGACCATAACAATATGGGGTTCAAATAAAAGGTTTTTGGGAGTAAAGCACGAATTTCGGGAAAAATGTCTATGGGGCCACCCCACCCCCAACACACAACCGATTGAAGTATTTTCTGACTATTGCAATATGAGGCTCAAATAAGAGGTTTTAAAGTGGGATACGAATCCGATATATATTGTATTTTCAAGGCTAACTCACTGAGTGGCCGCCAATCCCACAAAACACCCCACAAGCCGGTCATATTTGCCTACTATGGAAATATGGGGCTCAAATTAAGGGTATGTGGGAGTAGACCACGAATCTGATATCAATCTTAGGGGCCAACTGTCTAGCGGACGTCCCACCACCATAAAAACCCCCTAATAGGACGTATTTCTTCACCAAGACAATTTTGGTCTTAGTTCATAGTTTTAAGCGCCAATACCCCAAACCGGATACATTTGCTGATTTTTGCAATAAGGAATTTAAATGAGATAAAAAAACGAATTTGATATCTAATTTTGAGAGCAATGGCAATATTGGGTAAAAATAAATGATATATAGATATATGAGAATAGAACACATTGCTGATATATTTTCCGGGATTAGTGTTTGGGGGACCACCCCAATCCCCAAAACACCCCTAAATCATGCATATTTACCGGCCATGTCAATGTGGAGCTTAAACGAAAGGTATTGAGGGGTAGAGCAAGAATTGATACCCATTTTCGGCACCAATTTTTTGGAGGGGTACCCTTTCCCAAAATACCCCTCAAACAGCAATTTTTTAGTGACCATCGCAATTTGGGGCTCAAATAAAAGTATTTGGGAGTAGAATACGAATTTGATATCCAAATGTAGGACCATGTATTCAGGGCATCATCCCTTCCCCAAAGGGTTAACATTTTTCGACCATGCCAATATGCGGCTCAAATGAAAGGTATTTGCGATTAGACAAGTAAAAAGGCATTAAGTTCGGCCGGGCCGAACTTTGGATACCCACCACCTCGGGTATATATGTAAACCGCCTTTCATCAAAATTCAGTGAAAAATTCATAACTTTTGTCCCATATCAGTTATATTAAATTTCCGATTTGGACCAAATACTAATAAGTACAACACGGATGTCGAAAAGCCTAACATAAGACTTTGTCAAATTTCAGTGATATCGGACTTTAAATGCGAATTTTATGGGTCCAAGACTTTAAGTCGAGATATCGGTCTACATGGCAGCTATATCCAAATCTGGACCGATTTGGGCCAAGTTGCATAAAAATGTCGAAGAGCCTAACTTAAAGCACTGTCCCAAATTTAAGCGAAATCGGACAATAAATGCCTCTTTTATGGGCCCAAAACCTTAAATCGAGAGATCGGTCTATATGGCAGCTATATTCAAATCTAGACCGATCTGGGCAAAATTGAAGAAGGACGTCGGAGAGCCTAACTAAACTCACTGTCTCAAATTTCAGCGACATCAGACAATAAATGCGTATTTTATGGCCCCAAAACCTAAAATCTAAATATCGGTCTATATCGCAGCTATATCCAAATCTGGACCGATCTGTGCAATATTGCAAAAGTATGTCTAGGGGTTAATTTAACTCACTGTCCCGAATTTCAGCGACATCGGACAATAAATGAGCATTTTATGGGCCCAAAACCTTAAATCAGGAAATCGGTATATATGGCAGCTATATCCAAATCTGAACCGATCTGGGCCAAATTGAAGACAGATGTCGAAGGGCCTAATTCAACTCACTGTCCCAAATCAGCAAAATCGGATAATAAATGTGGTTCTTATGGGCTTAAGATACTAAATCGGAGGATCGGTCTATATGGCAGCTATATCCAAATCTGGACCGATCTGGGTCAAATTGACGAAGGATGTCGATGGGCCTAACACAATTCACTGTCTCGAATTTCATCAAAATCGGATAATAAATATGGCTTTTGTGGGCTTAAGATACTAAATCGGAGGATCGGTCTATATGGCAGCTATATCCAAATCTGGACCGATCTGGGTCAAATTGACGAAGGATGTCGATGGGCCTAACACAATTCACCGTCTCGAATTTCATCAAAATCGGATAATAAATATGGCTTTTGTGGGCTTAAGATACTAAATCAGAGGATCGGTCTATATTGCAGCTATATCCAAATCTATACCGATCTGGTCAAAATTAAGGAAAGAAGTCGAAGGGCCTAACACAACTCACTGTTCCAAATTTCAGCGAAATCGGATAATAAATGCGGCTTTTATGGGCCTTAGACCCTAAATCGGCGGATCGGCTATATCAAGATATAGTCCGATATAGCCCATATTCGAACTTAACCTGCTTATTTACAAAAAAAGAATATGTGCAAAATTTCAGCTCAATATCTCTATTTTTAAAGACTGTAGCGTAATTTCAACAGACAGACGGACAGACGGACGGACATGTCTAGATCGTCTTAGATTTTTACGCTGATCAAGAATATATATACTTTATAGGGTCGGAAATGGATATTTCGATGTGTTGCAAACGGAATGACAAAATGAATATACCCCCATCCTTCGGTGGTGGGTATAAAAACGAATTTGATAACCTATTTTGGGGATATGTGTTTGGGGATGTCCACCCTGTAAACTCCTATTAAGCCTGTGGCAATATGGGGTCTAAATAAATGGTATTTCAGAGAAGAGTACGATGCTGATATTTTTTCAGGGCCAAGTATCTGGGGGACCACCTCTCCCCCGAACACACTACTAAATCAGGCATCATGAGAATGTCGGGCTGAAATGAAGTATTTTAAGAATAGAGTACACCTCACATCCAAACTTAAATTCGTAGACCAATAGAGATCATGTGGGATTCAGATAAAGGCACTTATGTTGTTAAACTGTTAGTCAAGTTAGCATGGCATTTCACTAAAAGATCTTTAATTGTCGAAAATGAATATTCCAAGGAAACTTTTGTTCCATATGAAGTAAAAGAAGGCGCAGCGGTGCGGGCCCGGGTCAGCTAGTATATTATATATATTCTTGAATGGCGTGATATTTTATGTCGATCTAGCCATGTCCGCCCGTCTGTCTGCCGAAAGCACGCTTCCTCTCGAAGAGTAAAGCTAGCCTCTTGAAATTTTTCACAAATACTTTTTATTAGTGAAGGTCGGATGGGATTGTAAATGGGCCATATAGGTCCATGTTTTGATATAGCTGCCATATAATTCGATCTTGGGTCTTGATTTCTTGAGCCTCTAGAAGGCGCAATTCTCATCCGATTGGAATGAAATTTTGCACGACGTGTTTTGTTATGATATTCAATAACTGTGCCAAATATGGTTCAAATCGGTCCATAAACTTACATAGCTGCCATATAAACCGATCTTGGGTCTTGACTTCTTGACCCCTAGAGGGCGCAATTCTTATTCGTTTTGACTAAAATTTTGCACGACGTGTTTCACTATAACATTCAACAACTGTGCTAAATTAGGTTCAAATCGGTCAATAGCGATCTTGGGTCTTGACTTCTTGAGCCTCTAGAGTGCGCAATTCTTATCCGATTTGAATGAATTTTGCACGAGGTATTTTGTTATGATATCCAACAACTGTGCCAGGTATGGTTTAAATCAGTTTATAACCTGATATAGCTGTCATAGAAACAGATCTGGGGTCTTGATTTCTTGAGCTTCTAGATGGCGCAGTTCCTATCCGATTTGGCTGAAATTTTGCATGACGTATTTTATTCTTACTTGCAACGACTATGTCAAATAAGGTTCAAATCGGTTCATAACCTGATATAGCTGCCATATAAACAGATCTGAGATCTTGACTTCTTGAGCCTGACCATCAACATACGTGTTTATTATGGTCTGAATCGGTCTATAGCCCGATACAGCTCCCATATAAATCGATCTCTCTATTTTACTTTTTGAGCCCCCAAAGGGCGCAATTCTTATTCGAATTGGCTGACATTTACACAGGTCTCCAACATATAATTTAATTGTGGTCCACACCGAACCATATCCTGATATCGCTCTAGTAGCGGAGCAAATCTTTCCTTATATCCTGTTTTGCCTAAGAAGAGATTCCGGGAAAAGAACTTGACAAATGCAATCCATGGTGGAGGGTATATAAGATTCCAAATCGGTCCATGTTTTAATATTACTGCCATATAAACCGATCTTGGGTCATGACTTCTTGAGCCTCTAGAGGGCGCAATTCCCGTCCGATTTGACTTAAATTTTGCACATAATGTTTCGGTATTCACTTTCAACAACTGCGCTAAGTATGGTTCGAATCGGTCGAAGTTTTGATATAGCTGTCATATAAACTGATCTTGGGTCTTGATTTCTTGAGCCTCTTGATTTCTTTAGCCTCTTTGCATGCTTTTACTTGTTTTTATGTTGAAATTTGGCGCTGCTACCATGTTTTTGCCTCGGCGAAATCCTCTGGCCTCAACCCATCATCGGACGTTATCTCTCTATATGCACTCGTAGTAAATTTCCTTGGTCTGCTCCCTCTTGTCTTGCAACGGGGCATGGGCACAAATAAATCAGATGTTGAAGAATTTGGCTTTTATGCGCATTGTGTCTAGCCTCTCATCCACCGGAGTAAAGCTTGTGACAAGGTGTTTCGGTCTTCGACTAACCACAAATCCACAGCAAAATTTAAGCTTTGTGCTATATCAGATTTAGTACAGTTCGTCACCGTTGGTATTGTTGTGACGCCATTTCCGGTTCATCGCACTTCCTGTAAGGTCGTAATATCTGTCTTGTACATCTCCAATACATAAGGCCGAGCTAAGAATATACAAGGGCGAGCTGAAAAAGGCTCAGATCAAATTCTAAGTTGAATCCTGTATCCGTGGAGGATACATCTGAAATTTATTGAAACATATCTAAGGGCAAAGATCCTTGGAGATCGCCAGTCGTGACAGCAGCATGCATATAGTAAGGGAAAGTCCACTGAAACAGCCCTCACGACCACAATCCCATGGCAGCCGATTGTACGTACCGTATTGACCCGATGGAGTTCTGCGTCGGCAAGGGCTGCCGCCTCGGTGTACAACACACTGCTACAACAACCACAACCTAGTTGCCAACAAAGAGGGTTCTCTCGCTATCAAGGAATATATAATTGCAACATTTCTTGACACTGAAGGCACTTTCAATAATGTAAAACCGAATTCAATCATGAAGTAGCAGGAGTTTCTACGCATCAGTACTAACGTAAGAAAGTTTATTAATAACTTAGGGTTGGTTATCTATTCTGCTTTCGTTTTTATACCCTACACCACCACTGTGGTACAGGGTATTATAAGTTTGTGCATTTGTTTTGCAACGCTAAAAAGGAGAAGAGCTAGACCCATTTATAAGTATACCGATCAACTCAGAATCACTTTCTGATTTGATTAAGCCATGTCCGTCTGCCCATCCGTCTGTCTGTCCATCAGTGAGTCCATGTATTCTTGTTATCAAGGTACAGGTCGTATTTGTTGGTCAATCGTCACGAAATTTTGCATACGTCACTTTTTTGGGCCAAGGACGAACGCTTTTGGTTTTGGTAGAAATCGGTTCAGATTTAGATATAGCTCGCTTATATGTGTATCGCCCGATTTTCACTTAAATGGTAGTAGTTACTACAATTTTCAACCAATCTGCAAAAATTTGGCACGGATTGGTTTGTTACTGATCTTAATATATCTTATATTAAACTTATATTACGGCAGGCTTGGGATCTGGAGATCTAAAAAGAGAGGTCAGCAGAGGAACGCCCCAAGGCGGTGTATTGTCTCCTCTTCTTTGAAATATAGCCATTAACAATATATTTTTGCCTAGTGGTCGCGTATGCTAATGACGTGGTTTCCCAGCACTCTAGAGATATTCTTCAGGAAGCACAACTTGCGACAGCGAAGTGGTCTAGTCGTAGGTCCGTTTAAGACGAAAGTTTTGCTTTTCAGCTGGATGTACAAGTTACCTATAGTGCCACCTATCTCCTATTTCAGGCAAACAGGTGCCACTGTAGGCTCTTAAAGTGGGTATTGTGCTAAAGAGGAAATTAAACTTCAAATCAAACATTTTGGAAAACGCAAGGTGTATATGGCAACTTTTGCCATATACACCTGCAAGGAAGCATTGGCAAAAGTTAGGATTTAAGCCAATGCTGCGAAGTCGAGAAAAAATGACTGTAGGTATTAGGGAGTACATTAGTAAAACGCAAGAAATAAATTACATTTACCTGCGGCGCTTTTCCAATTTATCCAAAATTAAGGATGAAGTAGAGGAGGATGATGATGAGTATGAAGACATCATATCGTGGGAGTAAAGGGAGCCCACATTAAACATATTCCTGAGGGTATTAAAATGTGATTGCCACATCTATACAGCAATCCCTGGGTAGGGCCAACGACATCAATTGGGAGCACGTCCACCCCAAGGGGGCATTCTTGGACGCAAGGGGTGTTCAGGGGTTATATTGATTTTAATTTATACAAAAAAGAAAAAAAATTTAACTTTGTACTTAAAAATTGTTTCGTACTTTACGTATGTATCTAAGTTGATTAATGGGTCTTTATTCCTGAACTGGGCTTACAAACTTTTCAAACACTGAGCTTATTAAAATAACGTGTACAATTTTTTAATATTTTTTTATACCCTCCACCATAGGATGGGGGGTATACTAATATAATTTCGTCATTCTGTTTGTAACTACTCGAAATATTCGTCTGAGACCCCATAAAGTATATATATTCTTGACCGTCTGTCTGTCGAAAGCACGCTAACTTCCGAAGGAGTAAAGATAGCCGCTTAAAATTTTGCACAAATACTTCTTATTAGTGTAGGTCGGTTGGTATCGTAAATGCGCCATATCAGTCCATGTTTTGATATAGCTGCCATATAAACCGATTTTGGGTCTTGACATCTTGAGCCTCTAGAGTGCGCAATTCTTATCCGATTTGAATAAATTTTTGCTTGTAGTATTTTGTTGTGATATCCAATAACTGTGCCAAGTATGGTTCAAATCGATTCATAACCTGATATAGCTGTCATAGAAACAGATCTGGGGTCTTGACTTCTTGAGCTTCTACAGGGCGCAATTCCTATCCGATTTGGCTGACATTTTGCATGCCGTATTTTATTCTTACTTTCAGCAACTGTGCCCAATAAGGTTCAAATCGGTTCATAACCTGATATAGCTGTCATATAGATCTGGGATCTGACTTCTTGAGCCTCTAGAGGTCGCAATTATTATCCGATTTGCCTGAAATTTTGTACGACGGATTCTCTTATGACCATCAACATACGTGTGTATTATGGTCTGAATCTGTCTATAGCCCGATACAGCTCCCATATAAATCGATCTCTCTATTTTGCTTCTTGAGCCCCCAAAGGGCGCAATTCTTATTCGAATTGGCTCACATTTTACACAGGTCTCCAACATATAATTTAATTGTTGTCCAAACTGGATTATATATTGATATCGCTCTAATAGCAGAGCAAATCTTTCCTTATATCCTGTTTTGCCTAAGAAGAGTTGCCGGGAAAAGAACTCGACAAATGCGATCCATATTGGAGGGTATGTAAGATTCGGCCCGGCCGAAATTAACACGCTTTTACTTGTTTTGTTCTGTGATACAAAAGGAAATGAAATTTTCAATTTTGATCCGTTCTTTACAAAATTTTTCATGATATGTTTCATTTGACGTCCCAATACGTGTGCAAAATTTCATCAAAATCAGTTCAGATTTAAATAAAGCTCCCCTTTCATATCTTTTATCCAATATGGCCTTTAAGGGCTATAGAAGCCACAATTTTAATCCTATCTTAATAAAATTTTGTATGAGATGTTTTATTTGACAAATGCATTTGCATTTGTTTGTAACACCCAAAAGGAAGAGAGACCGACCCATTGATAAATATACCGATCGACTCAGAATCTTCTGTGTGTTTGTCTATGTTTTGTGTACAAAGTACAGGTTGCAGTTTTCATCCGATCGTCTCCAAATTTGGTACAGGCATGTTTTTCGGCCTAGAGATAAAAACTATTGAAATTGGAAAAAATCGGTTTAGATCTGGATATAGCTCCCTAAACATGTTCGTCCGATTTCAGTAATAATGCAATAAAATAAATTAGATATAGCTATTTTATATATAACAAGTAAAAGCGTGCTAAGTTCGGCCGGGCCGAATCTTATATACCCTCCACCATAGATCGCATTTGTCGAGTTCTTTTCCCGGCATCTCTTCTTAGGCCAAAAATTATATAAGAAAAGAGTTGCTCTGCTATTAAAACGATATGGTCCGGTTCGGACCACAATTAAATTATATGTTGGAGACCTGTGTAAAATTTCAGCCAATTCGTATAAGAATTGCGCCCATTGGGGCTCACGAAGTAAAATAAAGAGAACGATTTATATGGGATCTGTATCGGGCTATAGACCGATTCAGACCATAATAAACACGTTTTTTGATGGTCATGAGAGGATCCGTCGTACAAAATTTCAGGCATATCGGATAATAATTGCGACCTCTAGGGGTCAAGAAGTCAAGACCCAAGACCGGTTTATATGGCAGCTATATCAGGTTATGGACCGATTTGAACTATACTTGGCACAGATGTTGGATATCATAACAAAACACGTCGTGCAAAATTTCATTCCAATCGGATAAGAATTGCGCACTCTAGAGGCTCAAGAAGTCAAGACCCAAGATCGGTTTATATGGCAGCTATATCAGGTTATGGACCGATTTAAACCATACTTGGCACAGTTGTTGGATATAATAACAAAACACGTCGTGCAAAATTTTATTCTGGTCGGATAAGAATTGCGCCTTCTAGAGGCTCAAGAAATCAAGACCCAAGATCGGTTTATATGGCAGCTATATCAGGTTATGGACCGATTTGAACTATACTTAACACAGTTGTTGGATTTCATAGCAAAACACGTCGTGCAAAATTTCATTCCAATCGGATAAGAATTGCGCACTCTAGAGGCTCAAGAAGTCAAGACGCAAGATCGGTTTATATGGCAGCTATATCGAAACATGGACCGATATGGCCCATTTACAATACCAACCGACCTACACTAATAAGAAGTATTTGTGCAAAATTTCAAGCGGCTAGCTTTACTCCTTCGGAAGTTAGCGAGCTTTCGACAGACAGACGGACGGACATGGCTAGATCGACATAAAATGTCGCGACGATCAAGAATATATATACTTTATGGGGTCTCAGGCGAATATTTCGAGTAGTTACAAACAGAATGACGAAATTAGTATACCCCCCATCTTATGGTGGAGGGTATAAAAATTAATTTGTGTTTGTTTGTCAGTTTGTTTGTTTGTATGTTTGTGTGTTCCTTATAGACTCAGAAACGGCTGAACCGATTTTCTTGAAATTTTCACAGATGGTGCATAATGACCCCATGGTGAAAATAGGGTACAACATTTTTTGATATTTGAAGGGGGGCGGACCCTCCCCCATACCCTAATTTTCTGAAACGCCAGATCTCGGAGATGGGTAGTGCGATATAGGCGAAATTTTGTGTGCTCTCATATAGTTCCCTAAAAATAAAAATTTGGTATCCAAATTTCGGACGGGGTACCTAGGGGGGCGGTCCCACTCTAAAACCTACCAGACATATATTTAGACCAATCACGACATTATGGGACTCAAATGAAAGATATTTAGGATAAGAAAACGAATCTGATATCCAATTATCGGACCAAGTGCTAGGGGGACCACTCCAAGCCCCAAAACACCCCTAAATCGGACATATTTACCGACCATGGCAATATGGGACTCAAATGCAAGGCATTTGCGAGTGGAATACGAATCTGGTATCCAAATGTGGGACCACGTTTCTGGGGCCCACCCCTTCTGCAAAACAGCCCCCAAACAGGACTTATTTACTGACCACGGGAATATTGGGCTTAAATAAAAGGTATTTGAATGTAGAATACGAATCTGATATACAAATATGGGACCAAGTGTTTGGGGGCCGCCTCTCACTAAAAATATCCCCCAAGAGGACAAATTTACTCAAATGAAAGGTCTTTGGGAGTAAAGCACGAATTTGATATCAATATTCGATAAAAGTGTTTATGGGGCCATGCCACCCCCACATCACCTAAATAGTAAGTATTTTCTGACTATTCTGACAATATGAGGCTAAAATAAGAGGGATTCTGATATCCAATTGTCGGACCAAGTGCTAGGGGGACCACACCAAGCCCCAAAACACCAATAAATCGAACATATTTACCTACCATGGCAATATGGGACTCAAATGAAAGGCATTTACGAGTGGAATACGAATCTGGTATCCAAATGTGGGATAATGTTTCTAGGGGTCCACCCCTTCCCCCAAACTGGACTTATTTTTGACCATGGGAATATGGGGCTTAAATAAAAGGTATTTGAATGTAGAATACGAATCTCATATCCAAATATGGGATCAAGTATTTGGGGGCCTCCTCTCACCAAAAACATCCCCCAAAGGGGACAAATTTACGACCATAACAATATGGGGTTCAAATAAAAGGTCTTTGGGAGTAAAGCACGAATTTGATATCAATATTCGTGAAAAGTGTTTATGGGGTCATGCCATCCCCACAACACGACCCATATAGTAAATATTTTCTGACTATTGCAATATGAGGCTCAAATAAGAGGGTTTTTTAAAGTGGAACACGAATCCGATATATATTTTCAAGGCCAACTCAATAAGTGGCCGCCAATTCCCCAAAACACCCCCCAAGCCGGTCATGTTTGCCGACATGGAAATATGGGGCTCAAATTAAATGTATTTGGGAGTAGACCACGTATCTGATATCAACATTAGGGGCCAACTGTCTAGCGGACGTCCCACCACCATAACAACCCCCAAATAGGACGTATTTGCTCACCACGACAATTTGGGTCTTAAAGAGAGTGGAACTAAATATTCATAGTTTTTTGGGCCAAAACCCCAAACCGGACATATTTGCTGACTTTTGCAATAAGGAGTTTAAATGAGATTAGAAAACGAATTTGATATCCAATTTTGAGGTCAATCGCAATATGGGGTTCAAATAAATGATATATAGTTATATGAGAATAGAACATGTTGCTAATATTTTTTCAGGCCTTAGTGTTTGGGGGACCACCCCAATCCCCAAAACACTCCTAAATCGGGCATATTTACCGACCATGTCAATGTGGAGCTTAAATGAAAGGTATTGGGGGGTAGATCGAAAATTGATACCCACTTTCGGGACCAATTTTCTGGGGTCTACCCCAAAATACACTAAAAACAGCAATTTTTAGTGACCATCGCAATATGGAGCTCAAATAAAAGTATTTGGTAGTAGAAAACGAATTTGTTATCCAAATGTAGGACCACGTATTTAGGGCATCTACCCTTTCCGAAAACGCCCCCAAAGTGTAAAAATTTTAAACTCCTCTTAAGCCAATTGCAATATGGGGTTTAAATAAATGGTATTTGAGAGAAGAGCACGATGCTGATATTTTTCAGGGCCAAGTATCTGGACGACCACCTCTTCCCAAAAACACCACTAAATCAGACATCATGAGAATATCGGGCTGAAATTAAGTATTTTAAGAAGTATACATCCGAACATAAATTTGTAGACCAATAAAGATCATATGGGATTTAGATAAAGGCACTTATATTATTAAACTGTTAGTCAAGTTAGCATGGTATTTCACTAAAGGATCTTTTATTGTCGAAAATAAATATTCGAAGGAAGTTTTTGTTCCATATTAAGTAAAAGAAGGCGTAGCGGAGCGGGTCCGGGTCAGTTAGTCCTTTATATAAATCGCCCGATTTTCACTCTTATAGCCACTGCAAGCGCATTTATTGACCAATCATCCCAAAACTTTGCACAACGCTTTCCTCGACGACTTCGACAGTTTTGTTGAAATTCGACAGAAAAGATTCCTTGTGACTCTCGACATTACTGGTGAATTTCATAGAAATCGGTCCTGATTTAGATATAGTTGCCTTATTTATACATCGCCCGAATTTCCCTTTTATGGTCACTGCAAGCGCATTTATTAACCAATCTTACCAACATTGGCGGCGACTACGGCAACATATAAGAAGTTTGCGTCAACATATAAGAAGTTCGTCAGATTTGGACTAATATTGCTATAAAGTGCTCATTTGTCTCTCAAAATTTGGCAGGAAGAAATTTCTTATATCTTTTAATATGAATTTCATAGAAATTTGTTCAGTTTTATATATAGCTGCCATATGTGTATTTCGCCCGATTTTCACTTCTAGAGCCATTGCTAGCGCATTTACTGACCAACCTGTCAAAGTTGTGCAGAACGCTGGCCTCGATCTAAGAAGTGTGGTCAAAAACAGTTCAGATT
Source organism: Stomoxys calcitrans (assembly GCF_963082655.1). Lineage (NCBI taxonomy): Eukaryota > Metazoa > Arthropoda > Insecta > Diptera > Muscidae > Stomoxys > Stomoxys calcitrans. The sequence goes on along the minus strand of NC_081552.1, from coordinate 97,807,363 downwards.
AAGATGATGCTCCCATATATATGTTCGTCAGATTTTAGCTAATTTGCAATAATGTTGAAATTTTTCAACCGTATTTATTTATTACACTTTGAACATATATGCTCGAAATTTGATACGGATAGTATAATCACCCATACGAAAACATCCGCCAAGGTCCATCAAAATTGGTTCAGAATTAGATATAGTTCCCATATTGTACCTATAATGTAGGTGTAGGGTATTATAAAGTCGGGACCGCCCGAAGTTTGCCTTTCCTTACGGGTTTTATTATGCTTTTCTGTCCCAAATATAAACAAAAACAGAATGAAATATCACAAATGAAATTTTTTCTATGTAAGGATACAATTTGAAATACTTTTTTTTCTAAAGGTAAACTTTCAATGAAATATTGTCTAAAGGCAAAATGTTGCTCAGCCCCGGTCATAGTAAAAATTATTTGTTCTAAAAGAAAGATTTCGATTAATTTCAATAACATCTTTTCAAACAAAAACATTTTCCTAAAATTTTCAATAAATGTTTTTAAACAAATTTTAAGTCACAACGCTTGACCCCCATTTCACTTGTCCAAATTGGATGAAATTTCATGTTTTCATAATTTAGAGCATTTATATAGACGTATTCACTTTATTCTACCCTCCACCATAGGAAGGGGGAACACTTATTTCATCACTCTGTTTGTAACTCCTCGAAATATTCGTCTAAAGCCCCATAACATACATACATTCTTGATCGTCATGACATTTTAAGTCGATCTAGCCATGACCGTCCATGGACGGACCATCAGTCTGTCGAAATACTTCTTATTAGTGTAGGTCGATTGGGATTGTAAATGGACCATATCGGTCCATGTTTTGATATAGCTGTCATATAAACCGATCTAGGGTCTTGATTTTGTGAGCCTCTAGAGGGCGCAGTTTCTATCCGATTTGGCTGAAATTTCGCATGACGTATTCCCTTATGACTTCCAACAACTGTGCCCAGTATGGTTTACATCGGTCCATAACCTGATATAGCCGCCATATAAACCGATATTGAATCTTGACTTCTTGACCCGCTAGAAGGCGCAATTCCTATTCGATTTGGCTGAAATTTTGTATGAGGTGTTTTGTTATGACTTCCAAAAACTGTGCCGAAATTATGCCTCAAGTGTTTTATTATGACTTCCAACAAGTGTGGCAAGTATGGTCTTAATCAGTCCAAATCCTGATATATGCGCCATATAAATCGATCTCCCGATCAGACTTCTTGTGCTTCTAGAGGTAGCAATTCTTATCCAATGTGGTTGACATTTTGCATATGTCGTTTTGGTACGACTTACTACAACTATTGCAAGTATGGTCTAAATCGGAATATTACCTTATATAGCTGCCATATAAACCGATTGACTTTTTGTATTGTCTCAAAAATACTCGATTTGCCGCAATTATTACTCGATTTGCTTGCAATTTTGGAGGTGGTGTTTTCTATTTTAAATTGTCTTTCAAAGAACTTGTTATCTACTACAGTCGAAATTCTCTATTCCGTAGCATTTGCGGACCGACGAAAACTATGTTATAGAGAAACTTCGTTATAGGGAAACTGACAAAAATTACGTTAGGTTCATTGCTTATTTTTGCTGTTTGCTTATTTTTGAGCATAGGTCAAATTATTAAGTTTACAAACAAGCAAACCAACATGTGAATGAATAAAGAGAAATTGAATTTTGGGGATCTTGACTTCTTGAACCTGGGATCTTGACTTCTTGAACCTCTAGAGGTCGCAATTATTTTCCGATTTGCCTGAAATTTTTTACGACGGATCATCTCATGATCATCAACATACGTGTCTAATATGGTCTGAATCGGTCTATAGCCTGATATAGCTCCCATATAAATCGATCTCTCTATTTTACTTCTTGAGCCCCCAAAGGGCGCAATTCTTATTCGAATTGGCTGACATTTTACACAGGTCTCCAACAGGTCTCTAATAGCAGAGCTAATCTTTTATTATATTCTGATTTGCTTAAGAAGAGATGACGGGAAAATAACTCAACAAATGCAATCCATGGTGGTGGGTATATAAGATTCTGCCCGGCCGAACTTAGCATGCTCTTACTTGTTGCAATTAAAACATTACAATGAAAAATTTTATTATCCACCTTAAACAAAGAAATGTTTTAAAATAATATTAGTCAGCAGACTTTTATCCGTGGGAGCAAGTTTTATATTAAACTTACAGTTGTCGCTAGGTCATTTGTCTTTAATTATTTATTTATTTCATCTTCGGAGTAAAAGTTAGTAGGCAAAAGAAGAAAAAAGTTTACAACTGCAATAACGTTTAAATCTCTTCGAATTTTTGATATCTAGCTTTACCAAATTTTCTTATTTTTCCTCAATAAATTAGGAGAACTTTAGGACTTATAAAGACATGATGCAAATTATCGAAATATAGGCGAATAAATGGATGCAAGTTTTACTGCATATCTTTTCCATCAAAAAGGAATTTTCGATCGATTTAAATCAACTACGGAGGGGAAATTAGCGACATCATATAAGCAGAACGTAAATGGCTCGTCGTAAAAATTGGTCAAAACTTATTTTTTTGAAATATTTAACATTTGCAGTTGCCAAATTTTTTATACCCACCACCGAAGTATGGGGGTATATTCAATTTGTCATTCCGTTTGCAACACATCGAAATATCCATTTCCGACCGTATAAAGTATATATATATATTTAGCGTAAAAATCTAAGACAATCTAGACATGTCCGTCCGTCTGTCTGTTGAAATCACGATACAGTCTTCAAAAATAGAGATATAGAGCTTTGAAACTTTGCACAGATTCTTTTTTGTCCATAAGCAGGTTAAGTTCGAAGAAGGGCTATATCGGACTATATCTTGATATAGCCCCCATATAGACCGATATGTCGATTTAGAGTCTTAGGCCCCTAAAACCACATTTATTATCCGATTTTGCTGAAATTTGGGACAGTGAGTTGTGTTAGGTCGTTCGGCATCCTTCGTCAATTCGGCTCAGATCGGTCCAGATTTGGAAATAGCTACCATATAGACCGATCCCCCGATTTAGGTTCTCAGCCCCATAAAATCCACATTTATTATCCGATTTTGCTTAAATTTGGGACAGTGACTTGTGTTAGGTCCTTTAACGTTCTTCGTCAATTTGGCTCAGATCGGTTCAGATTTGGATATAGTTGCCATACAGACCGATCCTCCGATTTAGGGTCTTAGGCCCCTAAAAGGCACATTTATTGTCCGATGTCGCCGAAATTATTATCCGATTTTGCTGAAATTTGGGAAAGTGAGCTGTGTTAGGCCGTTCGATATCCTTCGTCAATTTGGCTCAGATCGGTTCAGATTTGGATATAGCTGCCATACAGACCGATCCTTCTCTTTAGGGTCTTAGGCCCATAAAAGCCACATTTATTATCCGATTTTGTAGAAATTTGTGACAGTAAGTTGTGTTAGGCCCTTCGACATCCTTCGTCAATTTGGCCCAGATCGGTCCAGATTTGGATATAGCTGTCATATAGACCGATCCTCCGATTTAGGGTCTTAGGCCCATAAAAGCCACATTTACTATCCGGTTTTGCTGAAATTTGGGACAGTGAGTTGTGTTAGGCCCTTGACATATTTCTTCAATTTGACCCTGATCGGTTCAGATTTGGATAAAGCTGCCATATAGACCGAACTCTCGATTTAAGGTTTTGGGCCCATGAAAGGCGCATTTATTGCCCGATGTTGGGACAGTGAGTTAAGTTATGCCCCTTGACATACTTTTGCATTGTGGCAACATTCGGTACAGATTTGGATATAGCTGACATATAGACCGGTCTCTCGGTTTTAGGTTTTGGGGCCATATAAAGCGCAATTAGTGTCCGATATCGCCGCAATTTGGGACAGGGAGTTGTGTTAGGCCCTTCGACATCCTTCTTCAATTTCACTCAGATCGGTCCCGATTTAGATATAGCTGCTATATAGACCGATCTCTCGATTTAATGTTTTGGGGCCATAAAAGGCGCATTTATTTTCCAATGTTGCAGAAATTTAGGACAGAAAATTAAGTTAAGTCCCTTCATATATTTCAGTAATTTTGTCTACATCGATCTAAATTTGAATATTGGTTCCATATAGACCGATATCTCGATTTAAAGTTTTGGCCCCAAAAAAGGAGGATTTATAATCCGATTTAACTGAAATTTGACACATTAACTTATGTTAGGCTTTTCGATATCCATTTTGTATATGGTTCAGATCGGTTTATTTTTATACCTTCCACCATAGAATGGGGGGTAAACTAATTTCGTCATTCTGTTTGTAACTACTCGAAATATTCGTCTGAGACCCCAAAAAGTATATATATTCTTGATCGTCGCGATATTTTATGTCGATCTAGCCTTTTCCGTCCGTCTGTCTGTCGAAAGCGCACTAACTTCCGAAGGAGTAAAGCTAGTCGCTTGAAATTTTGCACAAATACTTCTTATTAGTGTAGGTCGGTTGGTATTGTAAATGGCCCTAAAAATGGCCTCGGTCCATTTTTTGATGTAGCTGCCATGTAAACCGATCTTGGGTCTTGACTTCTTGAGCCTCTAGAGTGCGCAATTCTTATCCGATTGAAATGAAATTTTGCACGACGTGTTTTGTTATTATATCCAACAACTGTGCCAAGTATGGTTATAATCGGTTCATAACCTTATATAGCTGTCATATAAACCGATCTTGGGTCTTGACTTCTTGAGCCTGTGGAGTGTGCAATTCTTATCCGATTTGAATGAATTTTAGCACGTAGTATTTTGTTATGATATCCAACAACTGTACCAAGTATGGTTCAAATCGGTTCATAACCTGATATAGCTGCCATATAAACCGATCTTGGGTCTTGACTTCTTGAGCCTCTAGAGTGCGCAATTCCTATCCGATTTGGCTGAAATTTTTCATGACGTATTTTATTCTTACTTTCAACTACTATGTTAAATAAGGTTCAAATCGGTTCATAACCTGATATAGCTGACATATAAACAGATCTGGGAGCTCGACTTCTTGAGCTTCTAGAGGGCGCAATTCCTATCCGATTCGGCTGAAATTTTGCATGACGTATTTTATTCTTACTTTCAACTGTGTTAAATTAGGTTCAAATCGGTTCATAACCTGATATAGCTGCCATATATACCGATCTGGGATTTTGACTTTTTGAGCCTCTAGAGGTCGCAATTATTATCCGATTTGCCTGAAATTTTGTACGACGGATTCTCTCATTACCATCAACATAACCCGATACAGCTCCCATATAAATCGCTCTCTCCATTGTACTTCTTGAGCCCCCAAAGAGCGCAATTCTTATTCGTATTGGCTGCCATTTTGCACAGGTCTCCAACATATAATTTAATTGTGGTCCAAACCGGACCATATCTTGATATCGCTCTAATAGCAGAGCAAATCTTTTCATATATCCTGTTTTGCCTAAGAAGAGATGCCGGGAAAAGAACTCGACAAACGCGATCCATGGAGGAGGGTATATAAGACTTGGACCGGCCGAACTTAGCACTCTTTTACTTGTTTCTTTGATAAATTGTTTAATTTAGTGGATGTGAACGTTTGCATGTTGTTGGGGTTTTTAATGGGATCGGAATGGTTCAACAGTAGGAACTAGAAGGCATCGTTTCTTCTGTTCCTGTGGTATCACAAAGTACGGAAACATCAGTCCGATTCAAATTTAAGCTCAATGATAATGAAATAGCTCCAATTTTAACCTTATTTGGCAGAAATTTGGTACATAAAGTTCGCATTTGCCCGTTAAAAATGTAATTTGTGCGGCCACATAAAACGATCCTTGCATCCTCGTTTAGTATCTGGCTATAACAAATCATGCGAGGAACAAATGCACTCCATAGTGAACGCTAGATATAATTTGGTCAGAAAGAATTTACCTATATGGATGGTGTAAGAATCCTCCGATGATTAAGAATATATATTCTTAATTGAGTTGGGTTCAATATTTCGCCATGTTACAAACGGTTGGATTGAATTGTCTCATTTAACCTTTTTTATACCCACCACCGAAGGACGGGGGCATATCCATTTTGTCATTCCTCCGTTTGCAACACATCGAAATATCCATTTCCGACCATATCTTATATATAACAAGTAAAAGCGTGCTAAGTTCGGCCGGGCCGAATCTTATATACCCTCCACCATGGATCGCATTTGTCAAGCTCTTCTCCCGTCATCTCTCCTTGGGCAAAAAAAGGATGTAAGAAAAGATTTGCTCTGCTATTAGAGCGATATTAAGATATGATCTGGTTTGGACCACAATTAAATTATATTTATGTTGGAGACCTGTGTAAAATGTTAGCCAATTCGAATAAGAATTGCGCTCTTTGTGGGCTCAAGAAGTAAAATAGAGAGATCGATTTATATGGGAGCTGTATCGAGCTATAGACCGATTCAGACCATAATAAACACGTATGTTAATGGTCATGAGAGAATCCGTCGTACAAAATTTCAGGCAAATCGGATAATAATTGCGACCTCTAGAGGCTCAAGAAGTCAAGATCCCAGATCGGTTTATATGACAGCTATATCAGGTTATGAACCGATTTGCACCATACTTAACACAGTTGTTGAATGTCGTAACAGAACACGTCGTGCAAAATTTTATCCCAATCGGATAAGAATTGCGCACTCTAGAGGCTCAAGAAGTCAAGACCCAAGATCGGTTTATATGGCAGCTATATCAGGTTATAAACCGATTTGAACCATACTTAACACAGTTGTTGAATGTCGTAACAGAACACGTCGTGCAAAATTTTATCCCAATCGGATAAGAATTGCGCACTCTAGAGGCTCAAGAAGTCAAGACCCAAGATCGGTTTATATGGCAGCTATATCAAAACATGGACCGATATGGCTCATTTACAATACCAACCGACCTACACTAATAAGAAGTATCTATGCAAAATTTTCAAGCGGCTAGCTTTACTCCTTCGGAAGTTAGCGTGCTTTCGACAGACAGACGGACGGACGGAAATACGGACGGACATGGCTAGATCGACATAAAATTTCACAACGATCAAGAATATATATACTTTATGGGGTCTCAGACGAATATTTCGAGTAGTTATAATCAGAATGACGAAATTAGTATACCCCCCATCTTATGGTGGAGGGTGTAAAAATCAATTTGTGTTTGTTTGTAGGTTTGTTTGCTTGTTTGTTTGCTTGTATGTTTGTGTAATCCTTATAGACTCAGAAATGACAGAACCGATTTTCTTGAAATTTTCACAGATGGTGCATAATGATCCCGTGGTGAAAATAGGGACCAAAGCAATATGGGACTCAAATGAAAGGTCTTTGGGAGTAAAGCACAAATTTGATATCAATATTCGGGAAACGCGTCGACGGGGCCATGCCACCCCAACAACACCACCTAAATAGTAAGTACTTTCTGACCATTGCAATATGAGGCTCAAATAAGAGGGTTTTTAAAGTGGAACACGAATCCGATATACATTTTCAAGGCCAACTCACTGAGTGGTCGCCCATCCCCCGAAACACCCCTAAGCCCGTCATGTTTGCCGACTATGGAAATGTGGGGCTTAAAGAAAAGGTGTGTGGCAGTAGACCACGTAACTGATATCAACATTAGTTACCAACTGTCTAGCAGACGTCCCACCACCATAACAATCCCCAAATAGGACATATTTGCTCACCAGGACAATTTGGGTCTTAAAGAGAGGGGAAATAAATATTCGTAGTTTTTAGGCCCAATAACCCACACCGGACATATTTGCTGACTTTTGCAATTAGGAGTTTAAATGAGATTAGAAAACGAATTTGATATCCAATTTTGAGGGCAATGGCAACATGGGGTTCAAATAAATGATATATAGATATATGAGAATAGAGCACGTTGCTGATATATTTTCCGGGCTTAGTGTTTGGGGGACCACCCCAATCCCCAAAACTATCCTGAATCGGCCATATTTACCGACCATGTCAATGTGGACCTTAAATGAAAGGTAGAGCAAGAATTGATACCCATTTCGGGACCAATTTTCTGGGGGTCTACCCCTTTCCCAAAATAACCCACGAACATCAATTTTTTACTGACCATCGTAATATGGGGCTCAAAAAAGTGTATTTGGGAGTAGAATACGAATTTGATATCCAAATGTAGAACCATGTATTTAGGGCATCACCCCTTTCCCAAAACACACCTAAAGGGTAAACATTGTTTGACCACGCCTAAAACCTACCAAACATATATTTAGAGCAATCACGACAATATGGGACTCAAATGAAACGGATTTAGGATAAGAAAACGTATCTGATATCCAATTGTCGGACCAAGTGCTAGGGGGACCACCCCAAGCCCCAATACACCCCTAAATCAGACATATTTACCGACCATGGCAATATGGGACTCAAATGAAAGGTATTTGCGAGTAGAATACGAATCTTATATCCAAATGTGGGACCACGTTTCTGGGGGTCCACACTTTTCCCAAAACACCACCCAAACAGGACTTATTTACTGGCAATGGGAATATGGGGCTTAAATAAAAGGTATTTGAATGTAGAATTCGAATCTGATATCCAAATATGTGACCAAGTGTATGGGGGGCCGCCTCTCACCAAAAACATCCCGCAAAGGGCACAAATTTACGACCATAGCAATATGTGGCTCAAATGAAAGGTATTTGAGATTAGAAAACGAATTTCATAACCTATTTTGAGGCGATGTGTTTGGGGGACGCCTCATCCTGTCAACTCCTCTTAAGCCAATGGCAATATGGGGTTTAAATAAATGGTATTTGAGAGAAGAGCACGATGCTAATATTTTTTCAGGGCCAAGTATCTGGGGGACCAACTCTCCCCCGAAAACAGCACTAAATCAGACATCAAGAGAATATCGGGCTGAAATGAAGTATTTTAACAATGGAGTACACCTTACATCAAAACTTAAATTCGTAGATCAATAAAGATCATATGGGATTCAGATAAAGTCACTTAAATTGTTCAACTGTTAGTCAAGTTAGCATGGTATTTCACTAAACGATATTTAATTGTTGAAAATTAATACTCAAAGGAAGATTATGTACCATATAAAGTAAAAGAGGCGCAGCGGAGCGGACCCGGGTCAGCTAATAAAGTATATATATTCTTGATCAGCGTAAAAATCTAAGACGATCTAGACATGTCCGTCGGTCTGTCTGTTGAAATCACGCTACAATCTTTAAAAATAGAGATATTGAAACTTTGCACCGATTCGTTTTTTTGTCCATAAGCAGGTTAAGTTCGAAGATGGGCTATATCGGACTATATCTTAGTATAGCCACCATAAAGACTGATCCGCCGATTTACGGTCTTAGGCCAATAAAAACCACATTTATTATCCGATTTTGCTGAAAGTTGGGACAGTGAGTTGTGTAATGCCCTTTAACATCCTTCGTCAATTTGGAGCAGATCGGTTCAGATTTGGATAAAGCTCCAAAATAAACCGATCCTCCGATTTAGTGTATTAGAACCATAAAAGCCACATTTAATATGCGATTTTGCTGAGATTTGGGACAGTGAGTTGTGTTAGGCCCTTCAACATTTTTCTTAAATTGGGCTCTGATCGGATCAGATTTGGATATAGCTGCCATATAGACCGATCTCTCGGTTTTAGGTTTTGGGGCCATAAAAGGCGAGTTTATTGTTCGATGTCACCGAAATTTGGGACAGTGAGTTATGTTTAGCCCCTTTATACACTTCTGCAATATGGCACAGATCGGTCCAGATTTGGATATAGCTGCCATATAGACCGATCTCTCGGTTTTCGGTTTTGTGGGCCGTAAAAGGCGCATTTATTGTCCTATGTCGCCGAAATTCGGGACAGAGAGTTAAGTTAAACCACTTTACATATTTCTGCAATTTTGTCTAGATGGATCAAGATTTGCATATAACCAATATCTCCATTTAAAGCCTTGGGCCCAAAATAATCCGAGTTTACTGAAATTTGACACAGTGACTTATATTAGGCTTTTCGATATCCATGTTGTATATGGTTCAGATCGATTTATTTTTAGATGTAGCTACTAAAAAGACCAATATTTTGTTATACACAATACAACAATGACTTGCACTCATTAGTATTTGGTCCAAATCTGTACATATTTTGTTATAACTGCTATGGGACATAAGGTATGCAGATTTCACAGGATTTTGATGAAAGGTGGTTTACATATATACCCGAGGTGATGGGTATCCAAAGTTCGGCCCGGCCAAACTTAACGCATTTTTACTCGTTCAAACTGACCACGTAGCGAAAAAAATCTAATAACGAGTTGTTCAAATCTTCGTCAAACAAGGTGTATCATCACAATAAAAGCAAGTTCTTACTTGTTTTTATTCGGCCGTGCCGAATCTTATATACCTTCCACCATGGATCGCATTTGTCGAGTTCTATGCGCGGTATCTCTTTTAAGGCAAACAAAGAATATTGAATAAGAACTGTTATGCTATTGGATCTATATCAAGATTCAGACCATGTTAGACACGTATGTTGAAGGTCATGAGAGAAGCCGTTGTACAAAATTTCGCCCTATTGGCTCAAGAAGTCAAGATCCAAGATATTATATCACAGCTATACCAGATTATGAACGGATTTGAATCATACTAAACACATTTTTTGAAAGTGATACCAAAACACTACGTGCAAAATTTCAGTCAAATCGGATGAGAATTGTGCTCTCTAGAGGCTCAAGAAGTCAAGACTCAAGATCGGTTTATATGGACCGATTTAGCCCATTTAAAATCCCAACCGACCTACTAATAAAAAGTATTTGGGCAAAATTTCAAGCGGATACTCCTTCGAAAGTTAGCGTGCTTTCGGCAGACAGACGGACGGACATGGCTAGATCGACTTAAAATGACATGACGATCAAAAATACTTTATGGGGTCGCCGACGCATATTTCGAGGTGTTACAAACAGAATGACGAAATTGGTATACCCCCATCCTATGGTCTTGGAGTCTCGCCAATATCTTTTCTAATTTATTAAAATCGAATTGTGTAAGCTAACACTGTTTGAAAGTCATTAATTCACTTTAGATTTGCACGTCAAAGGAAGGTGGTTGTCCGGCCTACGCCAATTTCAAATAACTTTTTTTCAAATGTAAAATCCACGCAAAGGAAGCAATGCTTTAAATTGCCGTTTTTTATGGCAATGAAAAGCTTCTTTTATGCAATGTGTGGTAAAAATGGAATAAATAACTTTTTTCTTTAGTTGGAAATAATTTATGCAATGTGTGGTAAAAATGGAATAAATAACTTTTTTCTTTAGTTGGAAATAATTTTGACACTTTACATTGTCAAGGGTCTAACCACCTGAGTAAAAGTCCCAGTGGGAACAAACCTACAAACAAGTACTCATTTTATGTAGAGGTGAAATCACAATTAATTTCAATGGTTATGATTGTTGCGTAAATTAGTAGCTAACTTCAAAAATTTTAAATGTGAAATTTAAATGGCTCCATAATCACCCACAATATCATTGTGTGGTATGACAAAACTCATTGAGTACCACATAAGTTTAGGATATTAAATGTATGCCATATGCCGCTAATGATAGCTCTGCATGAGCCAACGAAGCAGTCATCTGGGAACCTACCTTTGTGCCATTCACTGTAGTTAAATTACTCATTTTGCCTCAAGTTCGACTGGATATTTTCAAAGCAACTTAACTGTAAATAAGCCATTAGTGTTGTTCAAATATTCAAAAATTGTTGCCATAATTAATGTATTCCCCCTCAAATATTATTTGGAGCACACAGCTACAGACTCTTTTGGAGTTGCGAACAAATACACATGTCAACCAATGTTGCCACAAGCAATAAAAATTATTTGCAATAGAATTTAGCCGAAAAACGATAAAAGTAAGTTAGTATGCCTCAAGTTTATATGACAGGTGGTCACGAATTTGTGGTTGTGAACGCCTTAAGATTATGTAACCCAATTTAAACTTGAAGCGGTTTACAGCTTTGCTGTATTTGGCTTTAAACATAAGATTCACTCATCATGTCTGTTATCAAAGGTCACTGTTTGATTGGCAGTCAGTCAACAAAATTTGTTAACACGTTTTGCGCTAGATTTATTCGGTCTTGAAATCTTTTATATAAATATCAATTTGTGTTTGTTTGTGTGTTCGTTTGTATGTTTGTGTGTTCCTTATAGACTCAGAAACGGCTGAACCAATTTTCTTGAAATTTTCACAGATGGTGCACAATGACCCCGTGGTGCAAATAGGGTACTACATTTTTGGATATCTGAAGGGGGGGGGGGGGGAACCCTCCCCCTTACCCTAATTTTCAGAAACGCCAGATCTCGGAGATCGGTGGTGCGATTTATGCGAAATTTTGTGTGCTTTCATATAGTACCCTACAAATAAAAATTTGGTATCCAAATTTCAGATAGGATGACTAGGGGGGCTGCCCCACCCTAAGACCTACCAAACATATATTTAGGCCAATCACTACAATATGGGACTCAAATTTTTCTACCATGCCAATATGTGGCTCAAATTAAAGGAATTTGAGATTAGAAAACGAATTAGATAACCTGTTTTGGGGCCTTGTGTTTGGGGGACGCCTCATCCTGCAAAATCCTTTTAAGCCAATGGCAATATGGGGTTTAAATAATTAGTATTTGAGAGAAGAGTACGATGCTGATATTTTTTCAGGGCCAAGTATCTGGGGGACCACCTCTCCCCCGAAAACACCGCTAAATCAAAATTATGAGAATATCGGGCTGAAATGGAGTATTTTAAGAAAGGAGTACACCTCACATCCAAACTTAAATTCGTAGACTAATAAAGATCATATGGGATTCAGATAAAGGCACTTATATTGTTAAACTGTTAGTCAAGTTAGCATGGTATTTCACAAAAAGATCTTTCATTCCAAGGAAACTTTTGTTCCACATAAAGTAAAAGAAGGCGGAGCGGGCCCGGGTCAGCTAGTCAAGTTATATAATTGAACTGAATGTTGGAGACTGTAGAAGAAGTCATTGTGTAAAATTTTAGTCAATTCGAATTAGAATTGCTCCCATTAGGAGCTCAAGAAATAAAATAGGCAGATCGGTCTATATGGGAGCTGTTTCAGGCTTTAGACCGCTTCAAACCATATTTGACACGTATGTTAAAGGTCATGGGAGAAGCTGTTGTAGAAAATTTCAGGAAAATCGGATAAAAATTGCGCCCTTTAGAGGCTCAAGAAATCAAGATTCAAGTTCGGTTTATACGCCAGCTATATCAGGTTATGGGCTGATTTGAACCATATTTGGCACAGTTGTTGGAAGTCATAACAAAACACCTCATGCAAAATTGCATGAAAATAATTCAAGATTCAAGATCGGTTTATATGGCAGCTATATCAAAGCATGGACCGATAGGTGCCATTTACAATCCTAACCGACCTACACTAATAAGATGTATTTGTGCAAAAGACAGACGGACGGACATGGCTAGATCGACTTAAAATTATATGTACTTGACTAGGTCTTTGACGAATATTTCGAGCAGTTACAAACAGAATGATGAAATTAGTGTTCCCTTATCCTATGGTGGAGGGTGTAAAATGGAATATTCTTATCATAAAACTTAAACTTTTATCGGAGCACTCATTGAAATGAAAGAAGTATTCCTGTTCCTTAATGGTATGTTCGAGGGCTAGTTTGAGCTTTACTAATTCGGCTTAAAAAATTCGCCAATTCGAATAAGAATTGCGCTCTTTGTGAGCTCAAAAAGTAAAATAGAGAGATCGATTTATATGGCAGCTGTATCGGGCTATGCACCGATTCAGACCATAATAAACACGTATGTTGATGGTCATGAAGGAATCCGTCGTACAAAATTTCAGGCAAATCAGATAATAATTGCGACCTCTAGAGGCTCAAGAAGTCAAGATCCCAGATCGGTTTATATGACAGCTATATCAGGTTATGAACCGACTTGTACTTTATTTGACAAAGTTGTTGAAAGTAACAATAAAAAACGTCTTGCGGAATTTCAGCCAAATCGGATAGGAATTGCGCCCTCTAGAAGCTCAAGAAGTCAAGTCCCCACATCTGTTTATATGACAGCTATATCAGGTTATGAACCGATTTGAACCATATTTGGCACAGTTGTTGGATATCATAACAAAACAAAGTACTACGTGCTAAAATTCATTCAAATCGGATAGGAATTGCGCCCTCTAGAGGCTCAAGAAGTCAAGACCCAAGATCGGTTTATATGACAGCTATATCAGGTTATGGACCGATTTGAACCATACTTGGCACAGTTATTGGATATCGTAACAAAACACGTCGTGCAAAATTTCATTCCAATCGGATAAGAATTGCGCACTCTAGAGGCTCAAGAAGTCAAGACCCCAGATCGGTTTATATGACAGCAATATCAGGTTATGAACCGATTTGAACCATATTTGGCACAGTTGTTCGATATCATAACAAAATACTAAGTGCCAAAATTCATTCAAATCGGATAGGAATTGCGCCCTCTAGAGGCTCAAGAAGTCAAGACCCAAGATCGGTTTATATGACAGCTATATAAGGTTATGGACCGATTTGAACCACACTTAGCACAGTTGTTTGACATAATAACGAAACACGTCGTGCCAAATTTCATTCCAATCGGATAAGAATTTTATTCCAAATCGGATACCCTCCACCCATCTTATGGTGGAGGGTATAAAAAGATACCGGGAAAAGAGCTCAAGAAATGCGATCCAAGGTTGAGGGTTTGAGTCATTCTGTTTGTAACTACTCGAAATATTCGTCTGAGACCCCATAAAGCATATATATTCTTGATCGTCGTGACACTTTATGTCGATCTAGCCATGTCCGTCCGTCTGTCCGTCCGTCCGTCCGTCCGTCTGTCTGTCGAAGGCACGCTAACTTCCGAAGGAGTAAGGCTAGCCGCTTGAAATTTTGCAAAAATACTTCTTATTGGTGTAGGTCGGTTGGTATTGTAAATGGGCCATATCGGTCCATGTTTTGATGTAGATTCCATATAAACCGATCTTGGGTCTTGATTTCTTGAGCCTCTAGAGTGCGCAATTCTTATCCGATTGGGATGAAATTTTGCACGACGTGTTTTATCATGATATCCAACAACTCTGCCGAGTATGGTTCTAATCGGTTTATAACCTGATATAGCTGCCATATAAATCGATCTTGGGTCTTGACTTCTTGAGCCTCTAGAGTGCGCAATTCTTATCCGATTGTAATGAAATTTTGCACAACGTGTTTTGTTACGATATCCAACAAGTGTCCCAAGTATGGTTCAAATCGGTCCTTAACCTGATATTGCTGCCATATAAACCGATCTTGGGTCTTGACTTCTTGAGCCTCTAGAGTGCGCAATTCTTATCCGATTGGAATGAAATTGTGCACGACGTGTTTTGTTATGATATCCAACAATTGTTCCAAGTATGGTTCAAATCAGTCCATAACCGGATATAGCTGCCATATAAACCGATCTTGGGTCTTGACTTCTTGAGCCTCTGGAGGGCGCAATTCTTATCCAATTTGAATGAATTTTGGCACGTAGTATTTTGTTATGATATCCAACAACTGTGCCAAGTATGGTTCAAATCGGTTCATAACCTGATATAGCTGTCATATAAACAGATCTGGGGACTTGACTTCTTGAGCTTCTAGAGGTCGCAATTCCTATCCGATTCGGCTGAAATTTTGCAAAACGTTTCTTATTGTTACTTTCAACAACCATGTCAAATAAGGTACAAGTCGGTTCACAACCTGATATAGCTGCCATATAAACCGATCTGGGATCTTGACTTCTTGAGCCTCTAGAGGTTGTAATTATTATCCGATTTGCCTGAAATTTTGTACGACGGATTCTCTTATGACCATTAACATACTTGTTTATTATAGTCTGAATCGGTCTATAGCCCGATACAGTTCCCATACAAATCGATCTTTCTATTTTACTCCTTGAGGCCACAAAGGGCGCAATTCTTATTCGAATTGGCTGACATTTTACACAGGTCTCCAACATATAATTTAATTGTGGTCCAAACCGGACCATATCTTGATATCGCTCTAATGGCAGAGCAAATCTTTTCTTATATCATTTTTTTGCCTAGAAAGAGATGCCGGGAAAAGAGCTCGACAGATGCGATCCATGGTGGAGGGTATATAAGATTCGGCCCGACCGAACTTAGCACGCTTTTACTTGTTTTCAATATTTTAGCAATATGACACAATTGTTCCTACATTAGGTTAGGTTTGAGTTCGGTTTAAGTGGCAGTATGCCATCAGACTCACATAGAAGTTTTCGTCCATTGTGATACCACAGGAATAGAAGAAGAAAGATGCCTTCTAGTTCCTACCGTTGAACCATCCAGATCGCTTTAAAAGGCCCAATAACTTGCGAATGTTCACATCCGCTAAATCAGACAGGTTCTCGAAGAAATGAGAACCTAAAGTGGAACTCCTTCTAACTGCTAGTGCGGGAGACACACACAGAAGATGTTCTATAGTCTCTTCTTCCTCGATGTCCTCACAGCTTCTGCAAAAGTCGTTGCAGCCAACCTTCAGTCTGTCAGAATGTTTTCCGATTAGACAGTGACCTGTTATGACGGATACAATGACTAAGACGTCTGTTTTAGCCAATGACAGCAAAGTAGTAGACCTCTTCAAGACTAGATGAGGCCACATAGTTTTGGAATGATCGCAGCCCCCTCTTTGTGACCATCAATCATTCGTTGCCCTTCGAACCTGGTCCTGAAAACTTAGCTTACATGTCGGTAGAGGCATACTCACAGATTCCAGTGTCCCTGGAGTGTGTAAGATAGTTTCTAGCCTCGCAAGCTCGTCTGCTCGCCACCCAGAGAGAGAGAGATCTGCGACAGTCGAGGGCGGTTTTTGTATTCAGGAATACGTTCCCCAAGGATTTATTGGCTGCCTGACTGTCTGAGAAGATATTAATGCCAATCATCGTAATGATACTATATCTTAGCCATTCCACCACTTCCTTAATTGCAAGGATCTCTGCTTGATACACACGGCAGTGGTAGGGTAACTTTTTCGATATGACCAGTTCTAGATCTTTAGAGTATATCCCAAAGCCCACCTGGTCGTTTAGTTTGGAAACATCCGAATAGAAGTCTATGTAACTCCTGTTACCAGGAATATCGTAGTTCCAATCGGTTCTATCAGGAATAGTGGTACAGTAATTTTTTATCAAAAAGCGGCTCAGGTAGGGTGTAATCCACACTGCCTGGAACATCGGATATTGTATCAAGGACACAGTGTCCGTAGCCGCCACATGATCAATAAGAAAGCTCCCTTAACCTCACGGCAGTGGTCGCTGCAATTTGGGTAGCCACAATGTCCAGAGGCATAAGATGTAGAATTAAATTTAGTGCATCAGATGGTGTTGTCCTCAGTGCGGCTGTGATGCACAAACAAGCCATCCTTTGGGTCCGGTTAAGTATTGAGCAGTAGGTGGATGTTTGAAGCACTGTCCACCAGACCACAACACCATATAGCATAATATGTCTGACAACTATAGTATATACCCAATGCATGACACGCGTCTAAATCCCCAACTTTTGGCAACGGCTCTCTTGTAGGTGTATAGAGCAAGAGTGGGCTTTCTTGCCCTTTCCAAAATGTTGGATTTGAAGTTAAATTTCTTGTCCAGCAAAACACCCAGGTATTTTGCGCTTTCTGTAAATGGAAAATGCTCTCCACCCAAGGAGACAAGTTCGACTGTAGGCAACTCTCCTGCTGAAAAGAACTACTTCTTTCTTGCACGAATTTGTACCCAGACCACTTTCGGTAGCCCACTTTGCTGTTGCACGTAGAGTTTCTGAAGTAAGTCTATTAGAGTGCTGGGAAACTTTCCCCTAACCGCAATTGCCACGTTATCAGCATACGCGACCACTATTACGTCTTTTTCTTCCAGAGACAATAATAAATTGTTAGTGGGTATATACCAAAGTAGAGGAGACAGTACAGTTCCTCTGCTGACCCATCTTTTAAGATCCACAGATCCCAAGCCAGCCGTAATGCATCTGTTAGTAAGTAAGTTATTAATAAACTTTCTTACGGTAGAGTTGATGCCTAGAAACTTCTTCATGATTGAAGTCGGTTTTATATTATTCAAAGCACCTTCAATGTCAAGATATGCTACCAATGTAAATTCCTTAACAGCGCGAGAACCCTCTATGTAGCAGACTAGGTCGTGAAGGGCTGTTTCAGTGGATTTGACTTTATTATATGCATGCTGCTGCCGCGACAGGTTATCTCCAGGGATCTTTGCCCTAACATATGTTTCCATCAACCTCTCCAGAGTCTTCAGCATGAAGGATGACAGACTAATAGGGCAAAAATCTTTCGCATTCGTGTGGTAGGGTTTTCCTGCTTTCGGAATGAAAATGACTTACTTGTCCCTCCCTCCCACAGGTATATATGATATTCTGATACAAGCAGAGTATATCTCCCTAAGCCATGGACCCAGTCTACCAGACGCAGCTTGTAATTCAATCGGTGATTCATCATCAGGGCCTGGCGACTTAAAGGAGTCGAAACTTCTTATCACCCAAAGGATTTTCGGCTCAGACACAATTTCCCTAATAACCTCCGACGAATGCATACCAGTGACAGCCTCCTCTGGCGCCGCGTTGTCCGTTGGAGAATTTCCCGGGAAATGTGTATCAACGAGTAGTACTAGTGTTTCCTCACTAGGCATTGTCCATACATTCTCTGACTTCTGGATATACCTCACCGTAAAAGGTCTCGAGGACAAAATCATCCTTAGCCTAGAGGCCTCAGATGTATCATCCAGGCAGCTGCAGAATTCTACCCAGGATTTGTTCTGAGCCTTCCTAAGCTCGCCCTTATATTTTCTTAGCTCAGCCTTATAGATGTTCCAGTCGTGTGGTGCTCTCGTGGCTTTTGCTCTGTTGAAGAGTTTTCTGCCTTCCTTCCTTAGATCAACCAGCTATGGGGTCCACCATGATGGTCGCTATTTGCCCCTTTACTTGGTATTAGAAAATCCTGACAATAGCGAGCCATTCAGGACTTCCGTGATCCGCTTGACCACTATGTCTATATCCTCCGTAGTTTTCACTGCCCTTTCTGGTCTAGAAGGGATAGACATACAGAATCTGTGCCGATATTTATCCCAATCCGCCTTTCTTCCATATAGCCGAGGGACCACTACTTCATTATGAGTCTTATTTATAACAAGTAAAAGTGCGGGCCCTGCCGAACTTTGGATACCCACCACCTCGGGTATATATGTAAACCGCCTTTCATCAAAATTCGGTGAAAAATTCATAACTTATATCCCATATCAGATATATTAAAATATGTTCCGATTTGGACCAAATACTAATAAGTACAGTAGATATATCTAAAAATAAACCGATCTGAACCACATACGACACGGATGTCGAAAAGCCTAACATAAGACTTTGTCAAATTTCAGTGATATCGGATTATAAATGCGAATTTTATGGGGCCAAGACTTTAAATCGAGATATCGGTCTACATGGCAGCTATATCCAAATCTGGACCGATTTGGGCCAAGTTGCATAAAAATGTCGAACAGCCTCACTTAAAGCACTGTCCCAAATTTAAGCGAAATCGGACAATAAATGCCTCTTTTATGGGCCCAAAACCTTAAATCGAGAGATCGGTCTATATGGCAGCTATATTCAAATCTAGACCGATCTGGGCAAAATTGAAGGAGGACGTCGAAGAGCCAAACTAAACTCACTGTCTCAAATTTCAACGACATCAGACAATAGATGCGTCTTTTATGGCCCCAAAACCTAAAACCTAGATATCGGTCTATATGGCAGCTATATCCAAATCTAGACCGATCTGTGCGATATTGCAAAAGTATGTCTAGGGGCTTAATATAACTCACTGTTCCAAATTTCAGCGAAATCGGACAATAAATGAGCATTTCATGGGCCCAAAACCTTAAATCAGGAAATCGGTCTATATGGCAGCTATATGCAAATCTGAACCGATCTGGGCCGAATTGAAGACATATGTCGATCGGTCCAGATTTGGATATAGCTGCCATATAGACCGATCGTCCGATTTAGGGTCTTAGGTCAATAAAAGCCACATTTATTAACCGATTTTGCTGAAATTTGAGACAGTGAGTTGTGTTAGGCCCTTCGACATCCTTTGTCAATTTGCCTCAGATCGGTCCAGATTTGGATATAGCTACCATGTAGACCTATCTCTCGATTTAATGTTTTGGGCACATAAAAGTGGCATTTATTGTCCAATGTTGCCGAAATTTGGGACAGAATGTTAAGTTAAGCCCCTTCAAATATTTCTTTAATTTGGTCTAGTTCGATCAAGATTTACATATAGCTGCCATACAGACCGTTATCTCGATTTAAAGTCTTCGCCCCAAAAAAGGCGCATTTATAATTTGATTTAACTGAAATTTGACACATTGACTTATATTAGGCTTTTCGACATCCATGTTGTATATGGTTCAGATTGGTTTATTTTAGATATAACTACTAAAAAGACCAATATTTTTCTTATACACAATTGAACAATGACTTGTATCTATAAGTATTTGGTCCAAATCGGATCATATTTCGATATAACTGCTATGGAACATAAGGTATGCAATTTTCACCCAATTTTGATGAAAGGTGGTTTACATATATACCCGAGGTGGTGGGTGTCCAAAGTTCGGCCCGGCCGAACTTAACGCCTTTTTACTTGTTTTACCTCTTGTAGATCTGGCGAAATCAATAAATCCATACAGATATTGTGGTGCCTGCGTGTAGATCAGTTTATGCAGGAAAGTAAGAGATCTTAGGAACAACAAGTGCTGTAAGGAGACGCCATACAAAGATAAAGAGTATTCAGAGATGGAATCGCGCCGTCTCAAGCCAAATACATAACGAGTAACGCTATTAAGAAAGGTGTTTAGCTTACGTCTACTTACCGAGTCGCAATAAGCAAACAATTAACAGCCGTAGAGAATGCCAGGAACATGATAAGTCTTTGCCAAGAGAGACCTAACCCGCAGCGGAGTAACTGATTGAGTGGCCCAGGAGCACACAATTTTGAATATCCCTGACCAACGACAGAGTCGATATGATTACTCCAAGTCAGAGTGCTGTTAATAACAACGCCCAAGTTCTTTGCATGAGGAACGATTTCCAATCTAGAGTCGTTAATGAATATACCGACATCACATGAAAAACGAGACAGACTGTTTCTGATAACCACACACTTGGACTTTACAGGGTTGAGACACAGGCCATTGGCTTTCGCCCACGTGCTGACTCTTGACAGATCATGATTAAGCAGACGTATGTTTTCAGCAATCTCATCCCTCGGACTGCCGATATATATTTGTACATCGTCAGCGTACATATGTACCTCACAATAAGACAATTGACCCGCCAAGTCGTTAGTGTACAATGAAAAGAGAAGAGGACCCAGAATTGATCCTTGAGGAACACCTTTTGAAACAAGCAGAGGTGCCGATAGAGAAAACTTATAACTGACGGACTGAGTGCGGTGTGACAGGTACGACAAAATAAGACGAACGGACGTAGAGGAAAAATTGTAAAGATGTCTCATCTTATCACATAACAAGGAATGATCCACAGTGTCAAATGCCTTAGAATGGTCAAGAAGAACAAGGAAATTTATCTTGTCATTCTCCAAATTGACCCTGATCCTCTCAGTGACCTCTGCCAAGGCAGTTACGCAGCTGTGGTAAGGTCGAAATCCGGACTGTCTCACATATAACAAAGAGTTCTCGTTGACAAAAGACGACATTTGCAAATAAAACAATTTCTCAAAGACTTTCGACAAGTAACAAAGAATCGCAATTGGTCTATATTCCTTGGAATTTTTAGGCAGTGGGATGACTTTGGCATGTTTCCACGCTAATGGAAAGTAACTCGTGGTCAAAATCCTATGAAAACATAGGTTACATGAGGAATAATAAGGGGGAGCAAGAGTCTTACAAATCTAGGATCAATGCCATCAGATCCGACAGCGTTAGACTTTACAGTCGCGACGCACTCAAGGACATCGGTGGGACCAATACAGCTGAAGCCAAAACCAGAGTCGTCATTGAGGGAGGGGGAGACATTGAAGCCATAGAAATTGGGATCAACTGGGATCTGTGGGACATTAACAAAAGCATCGTTAAGCCCATTGATGTCCAAGTTTGTTGAACATCTATTAGTATCTTTCCCAATTCCTATGTCTCGAATAACCTTCCACGTTCTCTTGGAGCCTATTGCAGAAGTAAAGCGTCTGTAATAGTAGTCTTTCTTGGCTATCTTAATCAACTTATTGACATGGTCTCTTGCAAAGCGAAAGGCATCCTGTAACTCAGGCGTCCTGAAACGTCTCCACCTGCGATGCGACATATTCCTCACGGTTGCGATCTGGAGGACACTTCTCTAGTCTTGAGTGGAACCGTAAGTTCCTGTAGGTCACGGATATTTCTCTGTAGAAAGTCAGTTTGTTCATCGATAGTTTCCATACGAAATATCAGATCCCAGTCGATGAGCACAGCACTCGAAAGCAAAAAATCATGGTCGAGACGGGCAAAGTCTCTATATGAATAAGTTTCCCTAGTCCTGGTGAGCTCAAATTCATAACATAAAAAGATCAAGTCATGGTTCGAAAAACATGAGGCTGACAGTTGGTCGTATAGGAGGACTTTCGAAGTGTCACTAACAAAGTACAGATCGAGAAGCGTGCTGGAGGATGCGGAAAAATGCGTGGGAATTGTTGAATTGACAGGCAAAAGCCCCAAGGAAGACATTTCAAACGTCAAGCCCGTGTCCTGTAAAACATTAGAGTTGAAGTTGGGCCCAAGGAACCCAGGGGCCACGCAAACCTCAAAAGTTCTCCAAATAACTATATTGGATGTATTGGGTTGCCCAAAAAGTAATTGCGGATTTTTTAAAAGAAAGTAAATACATTTTTAATAAAACTTAGAATGAACCTTAATCAAACATAGATTTTTTACACTTTTTTTCTAAAGCAAGCTAAAGGTAACAGCTGATAACTGACAGAAGAAAAAATGCAATTACAGAGTCACAAGCTGTGAAAAAATTTGTCAACGCCGACTATATTAAAAATCCGCAATTACTTTTTGGGCAGCCCAATACTTATCAATACGGGACTCAAATAAGGGTATTCGGGTGAAGATAACGAATATGACATAAAAAATTATATCTAAGTATTTGCGGGTCGCCCCAACCCCAAACAGCCCCTCAAATGAGAATTTTATTCGATCATATCTATATAAGACTCAAATGAAAGACATTAGGGAGTTGATTACGAATATGACTTTATACTTTGCGTCCAAGAATCTAGGTGGCGCTTTACCTCAAAAAATCGCCTCAAATAGAGTATTAGATTAATTAAAACAAGTCAAAGGCGTTAAGTTCGGTCGAGCCGAACTTTGGATACCCACAACCTCTCGTATATATATGTAAACCACCTTTCATCAAAATCCGGTGTAAATTGCATACCTTATGTCCCATAGCAGTTATATAGAAATATGTTCCGATCTGGACCAAATAATAATCGGTACAAGTCATTGTTCAATTGTGTATAACAAAATATTGGCCTTTTTAGAAGCTATAACTAAGAAGTAAAAGCGTGCTAAGTTCGGCCGAGCCGAATCTTATATACCCTCCACCATGGATCGCATTTGTCCAGTTCTTTTCCTGTCATCTTTTCTTAGGCAAAAATCGATATAAGAAAAGATTTGCACTGCTATTAGAGCGATATCAAGATAGGGTCCGGTTTGGACCACAATTAAATTATATGTTGGAGACCTGTGTACAATGTCAGCCAATTCGAATAAGAATTGAACCCTTTGGGGGCTTAAGAAGTAAAATAGAGAGATCGATTTATATGGGAGCTGTATCGAGCTATAGACCGATTTGGACCATAATAAACACGTATGTTGATGGTCATGAGAGAATCCGTCGTAAAAAATTTCAGGCAAATCGATTAATAATTGCGACCTCTAGAGGCTCAAGAAGTCAAGATTCCACATCGGTTTATATGGCAACTATATCAGGTTATGAACCGATTTAAACCTTACTTGACACAGTTGTTGACAGTAAGAATAAAATACGTCATGCAAAAATTCAGCCAATTCGGATAGGAATTGCGCCCTCTAGAAGCTCAAGAAGTCAAGTCCCCAGATCTGTTTATATGACAGCTATATCAGGTTATGAACCGATTTAAACCATACTTGGCACAAATGTTGGACATCATAACAAAATACTACGTGCAAAATTATATTCCAATCGGATAAGAATTGCGCACTTTGGAGGCTCAAGAAATCAAGACCCAAGATCGGATTATATGGTAGCTATATCAGGTTATGAACCGATTTGAACCATACCTGGCACAGTTTTTGGACATCATAACAAAACAAGTCGTGCAAAATTTCATTCCAATCGGATAAGAATTGCCCACTCTAGAGGCTCAAGAAGTCAAGACCCAAGATCGGTTTATATGGCAGCTATATCAGGTTATGAACCGATTCAAACCATATTTGGCACAGTTGTTAGGTACCATAACAAAACACGTTGTGCGAAATTCCATTCCAATCGGATAAGAATTGTGCCCTCTAAAGGCTCAAGAAGTCAATACCCCAGATCGGTTTATATGGCAGCTATATCAGGTTATGGACCGATTTAAACCATACTTGGCACAGTTGTTGGATATAATAACAAAACACGTCGTGCAAAATTTCATTTCAATCGGATAAGAATTGAGCACTCTAGAGGCTCAAGAAGTCAAGACCCCAGATCGGTTTATATGGCAGCTATATATATAATAAAAATGTAGGAAATGCATGGCAAAAGAACTAAATATAGGATAACATAAATGACATGAGATTAGTTGTGGTTTATGAGATGATGTTAGTAGTAGGATTTTGTGTGTGGTTAGTATGACGAAACCCATTTAAAGCATCAGAATTTTCTATGCATACCGGAACGTCGCTGGGATCACGCTTCTCATACACTAGTCCTTTGAAAGTGTAAGCTGAGTGTAAAAGTTTCTTTTTTTTTAGGGAGAAGGCATCTTGTAAGATTCTATAGTTTGAATTCGAAATGTTTTCATTTGTATAGAACTGACAAGTTGAGTCAAATCCAATCAGGTTGAGAGATAAGGTGGTATTGTTTCTCTTCCGAAATTCAGATAGTCCTTTCAAAAGGAAATTTTTGTCATACAGAGACATCAATGTAGCAATAATTACTCCATCCTGAGATTTTTTCTTTAGTGTTGTTTCTGTTTCTTAGCCGGTGTATATATTTGAGTTTTGGAGTCGGAATATTACAGCTTGTGCAGATTTTTGTGAAGATGTTATTTAGGTTTTCATTTTCATTGAAAGGGATTCCATTTATACTAAGATCTGCAGCAACCGGAGCATTTTCTTGACGTAAGACTTGCAGTTTGATCTCTTTTAATTCCAGTTTGAGCACATCGATTTCACATACTGCAGTCTCTAGTTTCGTGACTCTATCACTGATATCAGCAATGTCTGCACGTAACTCGCATAATCTTTTGTCCAGTTCATTAAAGATTCGGTTTTCAGATTCTTTTAACAATGATTTCATACGATCTTCGATTCTATCGCTTAGCTTCTCAAAACGGTCATCCAATATCTGCATCAAGCGAAGTGGAGAGTCAGAGAGCCTTGGTGTCTTTGTGATGTTTCCAACCAATGTGCGGTGTAACACGCTATCACGGTTCCTCTCGACTGCCTTGGAATCCATGCTGATGCTTTCATTAGGGTCGAGGGGCCGTGCAAAATCGGCTGGATTCGAAGATTGGTGATGGCATTGTTGGGGTATTCATATTTCTTTTTTTTCTCGGTGTAAGTATTGAATACAATGAAGAAAGTTGTTCTTATTGGGGTTAAGCAATTCCGTGATAGGTGTTACCAGGTTTGGGTTTTAATTATAAAGACCCAACAACACAACCGAACGATACAAGGTAAATAATACTTTCGCTTTGAGCCACTGTAGAATTTAAATTTAACGGTCAAATTTACTATTGTGAATTATGCTTAAGCGACTTCGCAATTTATATTTGACGTTTCGCTTGACACTTCTCTTTTACTCTCACAGTCAGTTCTCTAATGTGTTTTAGTTTCTCACTCGTTGTTCTTGTAATGTTACTTGTTTGTAATTTCGGCTTTGCTTTTTCTTTTACACAAAAATAAATTGCAAATGTTTGTAACACATAACACTTTCTGCTACTCGAATATGATTGTTATTGAACACCCTGTGTTGTTGAATTTGCTTTTATTTGTATCTTTTTGTGGTTTATGAACAGAGTATGGAGTGTTTTATCAGGAGCTCAAATAAAAACTTCTACGCGGTACAAGTGATCTTCAGTCAAAAAAAAAAAAAAAAATAAATAAATATATATATAAATAACAAGTAAAAACGTGCTAAGTTCGGCCGGGCCGAATCTTATATACCCTACACCATGGATCGCATTTGTCGAGTTCTTTTCCCGGCATCTCTTCTTAGGCAAAAAAAAAGGATATAAGAAAAGATTTGCTCTGTTATTAGAACGATATTAAGATATAGTCCGGTTTGGACCACAATTAAATTATATTTATGTTGGAGACCTGTGTAAAATGTCAGCCAATTCGAATAAGAATTGCGCTCTTTGTGGGCTCAAGAAGTAAAATAGAGAGATCGATTTATATGGGAGCTGTATCGGGCTATAAACCGATTCAGACCATAATAAACACGTATGTTAGTGGTCATGAGAGAATCCGTCGTACAAAATTTCAGGCAAATCAGATAATAATTGCGACCTCTAGAGGCTCAAGAAGTCAAGATCCCAGATCGGTTTATATGGCAACTATATCAGGTTATGGACCGATTTGAACCATACTTGGCACAGTAGTTGGAAATCATAACAAAATTCTACGTGCCAAAATTCATTCAAATTGGATAAGAATTGCGCCCTCTTGAGGCTCAAGAAGTCAAGACCCAAGATCGGTTTATATGACAGCTATATAAGGTTATGGAGCGATTTGAACCATACTTGTCACAGTTGTTCGATATCATAACGAAATTCTACGTGCCAAAATTTCATTCCAATCGGATAAGAATTGCGCACTCTAGAGGCTCAAGAAGTCAAGACCCAAGTTCGGTTTATATGGCAGCTATATCAGGTTATGAACCGATTTAAACCATACTTGGCACAGTTGTTGGATATCATAACAAAACACGTAGTGCAAAATTTCATCCCAATCGGATAAGAATTGCGCACTCTAGAGGCTCAAGAAGTCAAGACCCAAGATCGGTTTATATGGCAGCTATATCAAAATATGGACCGATATGGCCCATTTACAATACCAACCGACCTACACTAATAAGAAGTATTTGTGCAAAATTTCAAGCGGCTAGCTTTACTCCTTCGGAAGTTAGCGTGCTTTCGACAGACAGACGGACGGACGGACAGACGGACGGAAATGGCTAGATCGACATAAAATTTCACGACGATCAAGAATAAAAATACTTTATGGGGTCTAAGACGAATATTTCGAGTAGTTACAATCAGAATGACGAAATTAGCATACACCCCCTCTTATGGTGGAGGGTATAACAAGTAAAAGCGTGCTAAGTTCGGTCGGGCCGAATCTTATATACCTTTCTATCTCTTTTTGGGTTAACGAAGAATAAAATAAGAATAAATAAATAAATTACAAATTACAAAATAAAAGAATTGCTATGTTATTGGAACAATATCAAGTTATGGTTCATTTCGGACCATAATTGAACTGAATATTGGATAGTAGAAGTCATTGTATAAAATTTCAGCGAAATCTAGTAAGAATAGCGCACTTTAGTGGTTGAAGAAGTAAAATAGGGAGATCGGTTTATAAGGTAGCTATATTAGGCTATAAACCGATTCATGCCATATTCGACACATATGTTAAAGGTCACGAGAGAAACCGTTGTAAAAAATTTCAGCGAAATCGGATAATACGTGAGCCCTTAAAAGGCTTAAGAAATCAAGATCCCAGATCGGTTCATATGGCAGCTATACCAGGTTATGGACCGATTTGAACTATTCTTTGCACAGTTGTTAGATGTTAAAACAAAACGTGTTATGCAAAATTCCAGCTAAATCGGATAATAATTGCTCCCTCTAATGGCTCAAGAAGTCAAAACCCCAGATCGGTTTATAAGAAAATATTTGGCAGCTATATCATGTTATCTACCGATTTGAACTACTCTTAGCACAGATGTTAGAAGTCATAACGAAACACGTCGTGCAAAATTTCAGCCAAATCGGATAGGAATTGCGCACTCTAAACGCTTAAGAAGTCAAGACCCCAGGTTTATATGACAGCTATATCAGGTTATGGACTGATTTTAACCATACTCAGCACAGTTGTTGGAAGTCATATTAAAACATCACACGCCGCAGAGCATGGGCAGACCAAATACAGAGTGGGAGAAATTATATGGTTAACTTTTGCATTCTGCTTAAATGATGTCGCTAATTTCTTCTTCGAACTTAAATAAAATCGATTGAAAATCCGTTATTGGTGGAAATACGTCCGCAAAAATCGCATCCAACCATTGTCGTATAGGCTTATAATTTCCATCATATCTTTATAAGTCTTAAAGATCTTCTTTTTTTTTTGATATAAAATAAGAAAGGGGTGCAGAATTAACAAGTAAAAGCGTGCTAAGTTCGGCCGGGCCGAATCTTATATACCCTCCACCATGGGTCGCATTTGCCGAGTTCTTCTCCCGGCATCTCTTCTTAGGCAAAACAGGATATAAGAAAAGATTTGCTCTGCTATTAGAGCGATATCAAGATATGGTCCGGTTTGGACCACAATTAAATTATATGTTGAAGACCTATTTAAAATTTCAGCCAATTCGAATAAGAATTGCGCCCTTTGGGGGCTCAACAAGTAAAATAGAGAGATCGATTTATATGGGAACTGTATCGGGCTATGGACAGATTCAGACGATAATAATTGCAACCTCTAGAGGCTCAAGAAGTCAATATCCCAGATCGGTTTATATGGCAGCTATATCAGGTTATGAACCGATTTGAACCTTATTTGACACAGTTGTTGAGAGTAAGAATAAAATAAGTCACGCAAAATTTCAGCCAAATCGAATAGCAATTGCGCCCTCTAGAAGCTCAAGAAGTCAAGACCCAAGATCGGTTTATATGACATCTATATCGGGTTATGGAGCGATTTGAACCATACTTGACACAGTTGTTGGATATCATAACGAAATACTTCGTGCAAAAATTCATTCAAATCGGATGAGAATGGCGCCCTCTAGAGGCTCAAAAAATCAAGACCCAAGATCGGTATATATGACAACTATATCAGGTTATGGACCGATTTGAACCATACTTGGCACAGTTGTTGGATATCATAACAAACCACGTCGTGCAAAATTACATTCCAATCGGATAAGAATTGCGCACTCTAAAAGCTCCAGAAATCAAGACCCAAGATCGGTTTACATGGCAGCTATATCAAAACATGGACCGATATGGCCCATTTACAATATCAGCTGACCTACACTGATAAGAAGTATTTGTGCAAAATTTCAAGCGGCTAGCTTTACTCCTTCGGAAGTTAGCGTGCTTTCGACAGACAGACGGACGGACGGACAGACGGACGGACATGGCTAGATCGTCATAAAATGTCGCGATCAAGAATATATATACTTTATGGGGTCTCAGACGAATATTTCGAGTAGTTACAAACAGGATGACGAAATTAGAATACCCCCCATCCTATGGTGGATGGTATAAAAAAACACACTGCCCGAGCCGTGAATCGAACTCGCTGGCATTCAAAGCTAGCACACTCGCTCTAGGCCACGCCACGTCGATAGCATAGGTCATCTAAATTGTCAATTGTATACGCTGGATGTTACACTGTAACAGCAGATCAATGATAATCAACATCTCCAATGAGAATGGCAACCATAGGCAAAACAAACTAGGAACAGTTCTGTCCCAGCAAACAATAAACGATACAGATATTGTGCTGAGTATATACATGAGATACACGAGCATACAGCAGAACCAGTCCCTGATGATGGTATAGGATGTATCACCTAGTCAAAACGAGGTCCACGTAGCAATTACAGTGCCGAAAAACAATAAGACAGCTGCAGCCAATGCGTTGCCCGGCTGAACAGTTTAAGACCGGACGCGGCACGCTAATAAAGCGTATGCATCAGCTCGTCTGCGCAATTTGGCTAGAAGAACGCATACCCTATGTATGGAACCTCTACATACTATGTCCCGTACACAAGAAAGGGGATGTATGTGTCAACAACTGAGGAATAAGTTTCCTCCCCATCGCATACAAGATGCTATCGAGCGTACTTTGTGAAAGATTAAAGTATAGAGCCAATCAGTGAGGCTTTAGACCTGGATAATCCAATATACAGGGTGGCTGATGAATATTGCTACAATGATGAATATTGCTACATTTTTTTTTCGGTGTATGGAATACATTTTTCTTTTATTCATGTTAAATTAAATTATTAAATTAATTATTAAATTATTATTAATTAAATTAATTAATTAATTAATTAAATTAATTATTAAATTATTATTATTAAATAGAAAAAAAGTTATTACATTTTTTTTTGGTAGCGGCTTTCATCAGCCACCCTGTATCCCAGATATTTACACTGCGCCAAATCCTGTAAAAGACTCGAGAAGGACAAATCAACTTCTACCCCATCTTTTCGTTGACTACAAAAGCCGCCTTCGACAGCCCTATACGTTTAAAGGTATTTCAGACCATTCTTAGTTTGGCATCCCTGTAAAACTGATAGGACTTTGCATGATGACGCTTGCTGATACACGCTCCTCAGTTAAAATAGGAAATAACCTCTCCGAACCGTTCAATAGCAGACGAGGTTTTAGACAGGGAGGCAACTTATTGTTTAATCTCTTTAATATCCTGCTGGAGAAGATTGTACGAGATGCAGGCATAGCACACTACTCACAAGAGAACATAGGCTACTTGCCTATGTCGAGAACATCGATATTAAAAGTCCGTCACCACAAGAAGCAATTGCAGCCCTTGAAAGTATCGAAAGAGAATCAGCGAAAGTGCGTTTGGCAGTATATATAGAAGACAAGTGGATGACATCAACTCTCGCAAAGCCATGTAAATCAGATAAAGAAAATGGAGAAAGTTAGGAACTACAATTTTGAGATAGTCAGCAACTTTATCCACCTTGGCATCGTCATGACCGGAACAAAAGACACCAGTTTTGAACTAAAACGAAGGATAATATTAGCTAAAATTTTCCTTTGGATTAAGGAAGCAGATGAGGAGCAAAGGTACCTCTCGACAAACAAAAATTACACTGTACAAGACACTGACTCCCGTACTGTTATATGGCTGGCTACTTGCGAAAGCAGATGAGTTGATTCTTGAAGTATTTTAGAGAAATCCTCCGTAAAATATACGAACCAGTTCCAAACTGAGACTGAGTGAGAGCAGAGACAACGGAGAACATGTTGAGGCTTTTGATGAAATTTCCACGCGACTCACGGAGCACCGGAATCTTGGAATAATGGTATTGATCCAAGGCTTATCATTACAGAATTTATGGTGAAGGAATTCTTGAGGAGCTTCAAACCATTTAAGTCACCCGGACCTGGTGGAATATTTCCGGCGTTACTACAGAAAGACTATCTGGTGCCCTACCTTGCCAATCTTTCAACTGCGTGCCTAGGACTTGCATATACCCCGAAAACCTGGCAGGAGGCAAGGGTGGTATTTATACCTAAGCCCGACAGGACAAGTTATGCGACACCAAAGCCTTACGTTCTTTCTACTCAAAATCATTGAACGTATTGTGGACACCATGAAAGAGAGTAGAACATCCAGCAGACTGCTCAATTACAAACAAAATGCTTATGTTTACTCAATAAAACGATTTCGATATCTGACAAGGTCAAAAACTTAGGTGTGATCTTGGACAGGAATTACCCAGAGAAGACTGAAATATTCCTGTTCGAGAGGAAGACTAACGTGGGCCAATTTAAAACACCACGTTTCCTCAGTAAAGGATTTCGATAACTGACAAGGTCAAATATGAAGAAATGTGGCCTGAAGAGAAGACTGATATATGCCAGTTCACGATGAAAACAAAGGTGGGCCAATTTAACGGTTTCCCCAATAAAACGATTTCGATATCTGACAAGGTCAAATACTTAGGTGTGATCTTGGACAGGAATCTGAATTGAAAGTGTGGAACAGCGAAACGGTCGGTAGGACGGCGAAAGTCCTATGAGGAGATCCAGATCGTGAGAAAACGAGGCTTATTATTGAAAGGAAGTAAGAACGAGGTCAGTATAGCTATTGGTATCATAACGGGACACATAGGACTTCAAGCTCAGTTCTGTTAAATCGGTGCAACAAGTGATAGCATGTGTGGGGCATGCGGAGAAGATGATGAGACGTTGGAGTATTTCCTTTGTCATTGTCCGGCTTTCGTGTCTAACAGATACCGACACTTAGGTGGAGAAACAATAACAGACATGGACCAATTCGGGGGCGTGGCATGGATATCAATTAAGGATTTTGTAAGTAGCACGGAATTCCTAACTTAGATTTTCTTTTTCGAGGTTACTTTTTTATATTTAGAGCGCACAACAAACCCATTACTGGCATAAGTGTATGTTCATAGGGACATGGAGCTGATTAATGTCCGCTCCTCGTTTCGTCCTTATCTAACCTAACCTAGTTCATATGTTAGAAGCCATAGGAGGAATCATCGTGCAAAATTTCAGCAAAAGCGGATAACAATTCCGCGCTCCATGGGCTCAAAAAGTATAATCTGGAGATCGGTTTATATGGCAGCTTTATCTAAACGTGGACCGATTTGGCCCTTTTGAATCGGAAACAACATATGTATATTAATAAGAAGGATTTGTGCAAAATAGCAGACTGCCAGCTTTACTTCTTCGAAAATTAGCGTGCTTTCGGCAGACGGACGAAACGACGGACCATTATGACGATCAAAAATAAATATTACAGTCGAAATAACGATATTTTTGTACCCCCATCCTATGGTGGAGGGTATAAAAATAAGTCTATTTGTAGGGAATTCATTACAAACCATGTAAAAACGTGCCGAATTTGTATACCCACCACAATGGATGTATCATCATCCTACTTTATTACAACTGGGATGTACACTCGAATAATAGTTTTTCAATTAATCGATTGTTCGTGATCTTTAAAATAATCGAACAATTGACAAGTAAAAGCGTGCTAAGTTCGGCCGGGCCAAATCTTATATACCCTCCACCATGGATCGCATTTGTCGAGTTCTTTTCCCGGCATCTCTTCATAGGCAAAACAGGATATAAGAAAATATTTGCTATGCTATTAGAGCGATATCAAGTTATGGTTCGGTTTGGACCACAATTAAATTATATGTTGGAGACCTGTGTAAAATGTCAGCCAATTCGAATAAGAATTGCGCCCTTTGGGGGCTCAAGAAGTAAAATAGAGAGATCGATTAATATGGGAGCTGTATCGGGCTATAGACCGATTCAGACCATAATAAACACATATGTTGATGGTCATGAGAGAATCCGTCTTACAAAATTTCAGGCAAATCGGATAATTATTGCGACCTCTAGGGGCTCAAGAAGTCAAGATCCCAGATCGGTTTATATGGCAGCTATATCAGGTTATGAACCGATTTGAAACTTATTTGACACAGTTGTTGAAAGTAAGAATAAAATACGTCTTGTAAAATTTCAGCCAAATCGGATAGGAGTGGCGCCCTCTAGAAGTTCAAGAAATAAAGTCCCCAGATCTGTATATATGACAGCTATATCAGGTTATGGACCGATTTGAACCATACTAGGTACAGTTGTTGGACATCAAAACAAAATACTACGTGCCAAAATTCATTCCAGTCGGATTGCGCCATCTAGAGGCTCAAGAAGTCAAGACCCAAGATCGGTTTATATGACAGCTACATCAGGTTATGGACTGATTTGAACCATACTCGGCACAGTTGTTGAATGTCGTAACAAAACACGTCGTGCAAAATTTCATTTAAATCGGATAAGAATTGCGCACTCTAGAGGCTCAAGAAGTCAAGACCCAAGATCGGTTTATATGGCAGCTATATCAAAACATGGACCGATATGGCCCATTTATAATACCAACTGACCTACACTAATAAGAAGTATTTGTGGAAAATTTCAAGCGGCTAGCTTTACTCCTTCGGAAGTTAGCGTGCTTTCGACAGACAGACGGACGGACGGACGGACATGGCTAGATCGAGATAAAATTTCACGACGATCAAGAATATATATACTTTATGGGGTCTCAGACGAATATTTCGAGTAGTTACAATCAGAATGACGAAATTAGTATACCCCCTATCCTATGGTGGAGGGTATAAAAAGCAAATAATGGAATAATTTAGGACGGATCATCGATTAATTAAATCGTTAAAAACATATGAATCGTTTGTATGTATTTCGACCATTTAGGTCCTACCTGGGAAAAGTTTGCTTCAATTAGGATGAGAATTGCTGTGTTTTATTTTAGTACTAAATATAAAGTTCAAATCACGATTTATCGCTTCCTTCTATCTGTTATTGCATGTTATAAATTTCGTGCAACTTACAGAATCCTTAATTGTTTTCAATACCACTGTCCTAAGTTGGTTCATGTCTGATATTGTGTCTCCACCTAAGTACCGGTGTCTGTTGGACGCGAAAGCCGGGCAATGATAAAGGAAATGTTCCAAAGTCTCATCATCTTCCCCTACACATTTATCACTTGTGCCCTACACATTTTATCACTTGCCGCACCGATTTTACATAAGTGAGTTCGAAGTCATATGTGTCCCGTTATGATTCCAATAGCTATACTGACCCCCTTCTTGCTTCTTCTCACGATCTGGATTACCCCATAGGATTTTCGACGTTCTACCGACCGTTTCTGCGGTTCCACAATGTTGCATGCGCATTCGTCGCCCACTCCCTTAACTCGGGCTGCGTCGACTGGAAAAGTTTATTGACGTTTGCCCTTTCATTTCCCCTTACTCCGTTATGGCCCGGCACCCAAACGATGCGGATTTTCCCATCCTCAGAGAAGGAGTTAATCTCTTTCTTACACTGCAAGACTTTTCGCGACCTTACCGTCCTGGTTGTTATTGCCCTTATGGTTATTTTACTGTCGGTAAAGATGTTCACACTCGACGTCCTCGCGTTAGCACCACACCACTTCACGCATTCCGTGATTATGCTCAGGCAGTCTAAAAAAGATATCAGTCCCTGGGTTCTCAATGTAAACCCCCAGGCCAGCTCTGTTCTCTAGCATTGAACCATTCGTGTAACATGATCTTCCAGATGACAATACAAAGTTCCGTCAATCCAAGACTGTGCCGATGGCAGCAGTGCCTCGCACTCGACTCCAAAGTACATCTCAGGTATCCGATCGGAAACCCTTCCCTTCCTACCAGGTTTCCTATCGTCGCCTCGATTATACCGCGATGGTATGAGCTGCTCCCATCCTCAATCCATTCTCCCAACGCCTTTAGTCTAATAGCCGCAGTGGCTGCCTCACACTTAATCTGTATATCAATGGGTCGGATATCTGGAATAGTCTCCAGTGCCCTATTGGGAGTGGTCCTCATCGCTCCGTCTATGCCAAGACAACATGTTCTCTGAACCTGTTGTATTGTCCTTATGTTGCACTTTTTCTCCATAGCAGTCCGCCAAACTACTGAGGGGTAAGTAAGCATTGGTCTAATCACGCTCCTGTCGAGCCAGTGGACTATCCTAGGTTTCAGGCCCCATTTCGAGCCTACGGCCCGTCTAAAATGCCCAACATTTTTGATCCTTCTCAGTAAGCTCCTGAATGTGACACTTCCAATTCAGTTTCCTATCCAAGAACACACCTAAGTATTTGACCTTGTCAGATATCGAAATAGTCTTATTGAGGAAACGTGGTGCGGTAAATTGGTCCACCTTCGTCTTCCTCGTGCAGTCTTCTCTGGTTTAACATTAAGACCTCTGGGCCTAGCCTAGTCATATGCCATATGCTAGACCCTTTCGGTCCTTCTGTCGCTCCGCACATTGTTAAAAGCCCCATCTATGTCAATGCATACCGCCTCGTGCAGGGCAGTCTCCACCGACCTTCCTTTGACATTGGCATGCTGTGTGTATTTAAGCAGTTCGCTGGATGTCATACTCTTTATCATGGTGTCCACAATACGTCCCATGGTTTTGAGTAGAAAGGACGTAAGACTTATGGCTCTGTAGGCTTTTGGTGTCGCATAACTTGCCTTGCCGGGCTTGGGCATAAACCCCACCTTTGTCCCGTATCCTGTGGAAAATGGGTTTTCATCAAAAGCCTCAACATGTCCTCCGTTGTCTTTGCTCCCACTCCCATGTCGTTTACTAAAGTTTCAGTTTGGACATGGTTTTTGAGAGAAACTTTTTTATATTGGCGGCGTCATTAACGCTATCGACCTGTTCACAGAGAAGCTGCTAGGAGGCACGTTTTGCCGCTCTGATAATCTTATTGTATTCATTGAGGCGTGTGTAATATACATTCCAATAAGCTTCCGCTTTTTTTAGGACGTGCGCCGATAAAAAGTCTGCGGACCTGTTTCCCAATATTGCGAATCTCCCCGGACATCCAGGGTTTTTCTTGGGCTGATTTCCATTTCCAAAGAGGACAACTATCTTGAAAGGATCTTACCAATGCAGACGTAATCCTGTTAACATTTTCGTCAATGTTTTCTATGCTTAAACAATCTAAATTATCTTGCCCAAGTCTTCTTCTGAGTAGCCTTCCGTATTTTGCCCAATTGGTTTTCAACTTATCCCGGAAGCTTATCGCATTCGCCGCTGGCCGTGCTATTCTAAACCTAATGTTGCGATGGTCAGAGAAAGAGTGTTCCATGGAGACCCTCCAAACCTCCTCGATTGTATTTTCCGATCATTTCGTCACATCTAATACCTCCTCCCTAATCCTATTTACAAAGATAGCAGTGTTACCAATATTAAGTGTTATTAGGTCGTTAGTATTCAAGAACTCTGCCAGGGCTTGGCCCCGCTTATTAGTGTTGGTACTACCCTAGGAAATGTGGTGAGAGTTCGCATCGCGCCTCATTTCCTATCTGTTTTGCTTTTCCTACCAGCCGTTGCAGCTCCGACGTAGGTGACGGTGTCGGAGAGTCGAAAGGCAGATAAAGTGTTGCCAGCTATGCTCCACCGTCTCCCTGTCTCACCACTGTTGCATCCGATGTTGACAACTCTGGGGAAAATATATAATTCAAATTTTTATGACAAATACCGCAGGTCCTCAGCCGAGTACCAGTGTTGGCATAGAATAATTGGTAGTCGATATGGTTCAGTCCAGAAACTTTGTTCCGGGTCGTCCATGACTCCTGAATTAAGGCAATATGAGTCTTGCCCTTGCTGATTTTCTACATCAGAGCGTGGTAGCAATTTCGCTCCGGTGGAGGTTTACCTCCTCATTGGTTCTCCAGTAAATAGGCATCTTGGGAGTAGATGATGATCTCAACGTCTGCTCCCTGTTTGCTACGTTTTGAAATTCCAAAGGAAGCGATTCTCTTGGTTGTGATGGACACGGTGGCTAGCCGGCTACTCGTCAGCAAAGGCAGATCCTTTTACCAGAAAACACTTCAAAACAGCAACATAGATATTTCGTGTCCAAAATATCATTAATTTATCCAAGGGATACAAATGAATCGGACTGACAAAAAAAACCCATACAAAAAAACAACGGTTACTATACGTCCAAGTCAATAATCAGTCAGTCGGTTGGAGCCGCCCTCCCCTTCCGCCGTTTAGTAAACCAGCGGCCTTTGTATTGCTCATGGCTCAAAATCTACAGCAATACCCTATCATAGACAGTTCAGTCCGAATATCTACCTTATCTTTTGATCATATGAAACCAACAGATACAGGTCTTGTTATACCCTCCACCATAGGATGGGGGGTATACTAATTTCGTCATTCTGTTTGTAACTACTCGAAATATTCGTCTGTGACCCTATAAAGTATATATATTCTTGATCGTCGCGAAATTTTATGTCGATCTAGCCATGTCCGTCCGTCTGTCTGTCGAAAGCACGCTAACTTCCGAAGGAGTAGAGCTAGCCGCTTGAAATTTTGCACAAATACTTCTTATTAGTGTAGGTCGGTTGGTATTGTAAATGTGTCATATCGATCCATGTGTTGATATAGCTGCCATATAAACCGATCTTGGGTCTTGCCTTCTTGAACCTCTAGAAGGCGCAATTCTTATCCGATTTGAATGAAATTTTGCACGAAGTGTTTTGGTATGATATCCAACAATTGTGCCAAGTATGGTTTAAATCGTTTCATAATCTGGTATAGCTGTCATATAAACCGATCTGGGGTCTTGACTTCTTGAGCCTCTAGAGTGCGCAATTCTTATCCGATTGGAATGAAATTTTGCACGACGTGTGTTATGATATCCAATAACTGTGCCAAGTATGGTTCAAATCGGTTCATAACCTGAAATAGCTGTCATATAAACCGATGTTAGATCTTGACTTCTTGAGCCTCTATAGGGCACAATTCTTATCCGATTTGAATGAATTTTTGCACGAAGTATTTCGTTATGATATCCAACAACTTTGACAAGTATGGTTGAAATCGGTGCATAACCTGATATAGCTGTCATATAAACAAATCTGGGGATTTGACTTCTTGAGCTTCTAGAGGGCGCAATTCCTATCCGATTTGGCTGAAATTTTGCATGACGTATTTTATTTTTACTTCCAACAAATGTGTCAAATAAGATTCAAATCGGTTCATAACCTGATATAGCTGCCATATAAACCGATCTGGGATCTTGACTTCTTGACCCCTAGAGGTCGCAATTATTATCCGATATGCCTGAAATTTTGTACGACGGATCCTCTCATGACCATCAACAAACGTGTTTATTATGGTCTGAATCGGTCTATAGCCCGATACAGATCCCATATAAATCGTTCTCTCTATTTTACTTTGTGAGCCCCCAATGGGCGAAATTCTTATACGAATTGGCTGAAATTTTACACAGGTCTCCAACATATAATTTAATTGTGGTCCGAACCGGACTATATCTTGATATCGTTTTAATAGCTGAGCAACTCATTCCTTATATCCTTTTTTGGCCTAAGAAGAGATGCCGGGAAAAGAACTCGACAAATGCGATCCATGGTGGAGGGTATATAAGATTCGGCTCGGCCGAACTTGGCACGCTTTTACTTGATTTTTTTTTTTTTTATAAATTGTAGAGGCATTAATAAAAAAAACTATGATTATACATTGACAGCTTTAAATCATTTCATGGCTCCGAATGCTTAGCTCACTCTCACTCTCACTCTTGGTAGAAAATTACTTGGCTCTTCACTTTGGATGATTCGACTATGTGTGTATTCATATAGTCGGCGTTGACAAATTTTTTCACAGCTTGTGACTTGCATTCTTTCTTCTGTCAGTTATCAGCTGTTACTTTTAGCTTGCATAAGAAAAAAAGTGTAAAAAAAGTGTAAAAAAAGTACATTTGATTAAAGTTAATTCTAAGTTTTATTAAAAATGCAATTACTTTCTTTTAAAAATCCGCAATTACTTTTTGGGCAACCCAGTATAATGTAGTTTTGGAGCAAATGCCTTTTTTATGGTTTTATGTATATTTGCCAATGAGGCAAGAAATGTATTCCAAAATCAATCACAATTTAGAATCTATTAAGTTGTTGTTGTATATTCACATTTTTGGTGCTTCGAAATTTTGTTGTGTTGTTGGAATTTTTGTTTTTATACCACATTCGTTATAATTTCTGATCTCTATCCATCTTGTTGTTTGTTAAAGTTTGGAATTTTTTTATATATATTTTCCACTTTTCCCATTCTTCTCAAAAAGTCCAATTTCTTTTTAAGTATTAATAGAAAATATTTCTTTTTTTTACAAATTTGTATATGTTGATTTGTTTTTATACC
This sequence comes from Stomoxys calcitrans, assembly GCF_963082655.1. Taxonomy (NCBI): domain Eukaryota; kingdom Metazoa; phylum Arthropoda; class Insecta; order Diptera; family Muscidae; genus Stomoxys; species Stomoxys calcitrans. The sequence continues at coordinate 97,767,255 of NC_081552.1, read as the reverse complement.
CTCCACCATAAGATGGGGGGTATACTAATTTCGTCATTCTGTTTGTAACTACTCGAAATATTCGTCTGAGACCCCATAAAGTATATATATTCTTGATCGTCGCGACATTTTATGTCGATCTAGCCATGTCCGTCTGTCCGTCCGTCCGTCCCTCTGTCCGTCCGTCCGTCCGTCCGTCCGTCCGTCCGTCCGTCCGTCCGTCCGTCCGTCCGTCCGTCCGTCCGTCTGTCTGTTGAAAGCACGCTAACTTCCGAAGGAGTAAAGCTAGCCGCTTGAAATTTTGCACAAATACTTCTTATTAGTGTAGGTCGGTTGGTATTGTAAATTGGCCATATCGGTCCATGTTTTGATATAGCTGCCATATAAACCGATCTTGGGTCTTGACTTCTTGATCCTCTAGAGTGCGCAATTCTTACCCGATTGGAATGAAATTTTGCACGACGACTTTTGTTATAATATCCAACAACTGTGCCAAGTATGGTTCAAATCGTTTCATAACCTGATATAGCTGCCATATAAACCGATCTTGGGTCTTGACTTCTTGAGCTTCTAGAGTGCGCAATTCTTATCCGATTGGAATGAAATTTTGCACGACGTGTTTTGTTATGATATCCAACAACTGAGCTAAGTATTGTTCAAATCGGTCCATAACCTGATATAGCTGCCATATAAACCGATCTTGGGTCTTGAATTCTTGAGCCTCTAGAGTGCGCAATTCTTATCCGATTGGAATGAAATTTTACACGACGTGTTTTTTGTTATGATATCCAATAACTGTGCGAAGTATGGTTCAAATCGGTCCATAACCTGATATAGCTGTCATATAAACCAATCTTGGGTCTTGACTTCTTGAGCTTCTAGAGGGCGCAATTCCTATCCGATTTGGTTGACAATTTTCATGAAGTATTTTATTCTTACTTTCAACAACTGTGTCAAATAAAGTTCAAATAGGTTCATAACCTGATATAGCTGCCATATAAACCGATCTTAGGTCTTGACTTCTTGAACCTCTAGAGTGCGCAATTATTATCCGATTTGCCTGAAATTTTGTACGACGGATTTCTCATTACCATCAACATACGTGTTTATTATGGTTTGTATCGGTTTATAGCCCGATACAGCTCCCATATAAATCGATCTCTCTATTGTACTTCTTGAGCCCCCAAAGGGCGCAATTCTTTTTCGAATTGGCTGAAATTTTATACAGGACCATATCTTGATATCGCTCTAATAGCAGAGCAAATCTTTTCTTATATCCTTTTTTGCCTAGGAAGAGATGCCGGGAGATGAACTCGACAAATGCGATCCATGGTGGAGGGTATGTAAGATTCGGCCCGGCCGAACTTAGCACGCTTTTACTTGTTTTCTTTTGTTTTTGTACATTAAAAGGCATATTCAAATTATGAAAGTACTGTGATTTCTTTTTTTGTTATTATTGGTTTTCAACATGTTCTTTAGACTGCATTGACTTTCTGTCACTGCACTGCCGGATGTCATCGCTTTAGGTTCATTGCCTAGCCTAGTCTTCCGACTTTTTATAGAGTCGGTGATAGTTCCATCATCGGGTCCATGTTCGTTTAACTTTATTGGGTTTCCATTCCCTGTACTGCTTGATGTTTCAATACTAGGATATTTGCCTATCTTAGCCTTCCAAATCTTAAATAAATGGGCTTCTTGGGAGTATCATCATCGGCTCCCTGTTCGTTGGGTTGCATTGAGTCTCCTGTCGCTGCGCTGCCTAATGTTTCAATATTAGGTTCTTAACCTATACCAGTATTCCGAATCTTTAAGTCGGTGATGGGTCCGTCGTCGGGTTCCTGTTTGTTAGGCTGTGTTGGGTCTCTCGCCACTGCACTGCCTGATATTTTAGTATTAGGATCTTTGCTTATCCTAGTCTTTCCAATATTGAGAGATGCCCTGATTATCTCGTTGTCGTCTCCCTGTTTGTTGGACGGTGTTGAGTCACCTGCAGATGATGTCGCAGAATGAAAATTTCTGCCTATCCTAGTCTTCCCAATATTGAAAAAGGCTTGACTCCCGTAGTGCGCCATGCCTTTAGTCTTAGCCAAACTTGTCACTGAGTCTTGATCAATGGCAACCACAAAGAGAGCACCTTCCTCCTTCTCCTCCCTGTGGAAGACCTCCCACTTCTCTGCGACCAACCCTTCGTTTTGCTTGCCCAAGAATCCCAACATGCGTTCCGTCGCAAATTTACTGCCCCATCCCTTTATGAAGACCGTTGTGAGCTGGGGGATATCCATCTTTTTCACCAGGTCGAACTTTGCGCCGTCCCAGGGAGCGTGAGTACCTCTGACGAGCTGTTTGACGGTATCAATACATTCAGCCGACGCAAAACGCAGCGTAAAGATGTCCCTCTAAACTCGCAGCTCATCATTTGTATGGGTGGACCCTCTACAGAGTTCCACACATGTTCAAAAATCAGATCGTTAGCTTAGCAAAGCCATCCCTCACTTCTTCTGTCATCCCGATGCCTTCATCTCTCAATTCGGCTGCGATGACTGTTTCATTGACACAGTCGATGTCTGAATTCGAGTTAGAAACACCACCTTTACTTAAAGGCCGGGGACGAACTGTGCATCCCTCTGGTTTATCCGTCTCTTTCTCATTAATTAGTCTGACGACTAGTTGTGCGCTTGAAGCATTACTCTCGACTACAGGTACCAAGGCACCCACACCTATAGGAGGGGAGGACAACACGCTACGGTCTGACGCCACCACCGCAAATGTTAAGTCTTTGGAGTCCATTTCTAGCCTACTCCAAAAGGCTTTAAAAATTTTTTCGTAGTAGGTAGTACCTATTCCGAGATAGGGATATATATTTTTTTTCTTTGAGGAGCGAAATAAAAGCACGCCCGCTTCACTCAACGGGCACAAAACAAACTACAAAAATAACTTACCAGTACAACAATACACTGACATTTTATCCAGAACATCTAACTTGCACTGGATAGGACTAAAATAAAACACAGCAAATAGGAAAGTTTAAAAAAAAACAAAAATTCAGAAAAATTCATGAAATCTTTATTTGAATAGATAGTATGGTCCATATAATTTAATATTCGAAAATTATTTCATGCAAATTTTGACCGTGACTGCGACTTTAATGGTCCATCCGGCCGGTATCTCACGAACAAATGCTTCATGTTGTCTTCCAATGCGTCAATTGAAGCGGGCTTGTCTGAGCTTTAATATAGCCCCACAAAAAATATTCTAGCGGCGTTAAATCGCCCGATCTTGGCGGCCAATTGACCAATCCCGAATGTGGAAAAAATTTTCACCGAACTCGCCTTTCAATAATTTCAATGTTACGCGTGCTGTGTGGCATGTGGAACCGGCTTGTTAAAACCGCATGTCATGCAAGTCAAGCGCTTGCATTTTAGGCAAAAACAAGTAAAAAGGTATATATGTAAACAAGTATATATGTAAACCACCTTTCATCAAAAAAAGGTGAAAATTGCATACTTTATGTCCCGTAGTAGTTATATCGAAATATGTTCCGATTTGGACCAAATACTAATAAGTACAAGTTATTGTTCAATTGCATATAACAAAATATTGGTCTTTTTAGTAGCTATATCTAAAAATAAACCGATCTGAACCATATACGTCACTGTACCAAATTTTTGCAAAATCGGGTAATAAATGTGGCTTTTATGGGCCTAAGACCCATAATCGGAGGATCGGTCTATAGCGCAGCTATGTCCAAATCTTGACCGATCTGGGCCAAATTGAAGAAAGATGTCAAAGGACCCAACACAACTCATTGTTCTAAATTTCAGCAAAATCGAATAATAAATGTGGCTTTTATTGGCCTAAGACCCTACATCGGATGATCGGTCTATATGGCAGCTATATCCAAATCTGGACCGATCTAGGCCAATTGAAGAAGGATTTTGAAGGGCCTAACATAACTCACTGTACCAAATTTTAGCAAAATCGGGTAATAATTGTGGCTTTTATGGGCCTAAGACCCTAAATCGGAGGATCAGTCTATATGGGGGCTATATCAATATATAATCCGATATAGCCCATCTCCGAACTTAACCTGCTTATGGACAAAAAAAAAGAATATGTGCAAAATTTTTGGTTAATATCTCTATTTTTAAAGACTGTAGCCTGATTTCAACAGACAGACGGACGGACATGCCTAGATCGTCTTAGATTTTTACGCTGATCAAGAATATAAATACTTTATAGGGTCAGAAATGGATATTTCGATGTGTTGCAAACGGAGTGACAAAATTAATATACCCCCATCCTTCGGTGGTGGGTATAAAAAAGTTGGATATCTTCTCACGGTGGCGCTCACCATTCACAGTTACGTTACGATTCGCATCATCTTTGAAGAAGTACGGTCCAATGTTGTCGCCAGCCCATAAACCGCACCAACCTGTGACTTTTTCTGGATGCATTGGTAGCTCTTGCACTGCTTCTGACTTATTTTCACTCCTAAATCGACAATTCTGCTACATTATGTACCCAATAAAGAGCTTCGGCACTCATTGGAAGAAGCGCGCGATGAGCTTTCTTAACACAGCACGCATTTTAATAATAAAATGTCATGGTTTGTAAACGTTGTTCGTTTGTGAAACGATTCATGGTTAAATTTTAGACCAACCTGAAGATGTTTGATAATGAAACAAACCACGAAAAGTGCGTGAGCTAATAAAACCAGTGTAGCCAAAAAGATAGTAGCAAAAAAGTCACAAGTGAAAGCGTACTAAGTTCGACCGGGCAGAGTCTTGGGGTCTCACCACCATTTTGCAAAAAATTCACCGTATATTCTGCTTCAAAAAGTAAATTTAATTGAAGGGCATACTTTTATTCTACATACCAAACTTGTGTCAAACCTGCACGGATAATCGTGAAACCTGATTATAAATTGTTCTGGACCGTACTTGGCAGAGTTGTTGGAAGTCGTAACAGAACACCGTATGCAAAATTTCATGCCAAATCCGACAAAAATAGCGGCTTGAAAGGACTCAGAAAGTCAAATAGGCAGATCGGTTTATATGGACGCTATACCAGGTTACAGACTGATTTGAACAACTCTTAGAAGAGTTGTTGATGTTGTTGTAATTACTTAAGAGATCTGTTTATATAGGAGCTATATAAGGTTTTAGACCGATTTGGACCGTAGTTGGAAAAGTTGTTCGCACAGAGGAGCTATATTCTTAACCGATTTGAACCGTAATTGGCATAGTTGTTGGAAGTCATAGCACAACATTATCTGCAAAATTTAAACAAAATCGAAAAAAAATTGCGGCTTCCAGGAGCTCAAGAAGTCAAATCAGAAGATGGGTCACATGGGAGCTTTATCCAAATCTGAACCGATATGACTCATTCGCAATCCACAGCGAACTATATCAATAGTTAGTATCTGTGCAACATTTTAAGCGGCTACCTTTACGCGTTCTACCGCTATCGTGAATTCAACAGACGGGTGGACGGATGGATATGGCTGGATCGACTTAGAAAGTCGTGACGACCAAAAATATGTATACACTAGCTGACCAGGGCCCGTTCCACTGCGCCTTCTTTCACTTTATATGGAACAAAAGTTTCCTTGGAATATTTATTTTCGACAATTAAAGATCTTTTAGTGAAATATCATGGTACGAAAATAGTATATCGCTTGACTAACAGTTAATAATAAAAGTGCCTTTATCTAAATCCCATATGGTCTTTGTTGGTCTACGAATTTAAGTTT